>NW_026529401.1:0-287193 GCF_028500815.1 Rissa tridactyla
TGCCTTGTTCTAAAGCTCTTTGGGAACCGCTTGTGTATCCGCACAGACCTGGGGGCTGCAGGCTTTGCTGCTGCCTTCAGCCTCAAAGCCACCCTTTCCCACCTGGCGCCGCGCCAGGCTCAAAAATGGCCATACGGCTGGAGATGGGTCCCCGCCCAGAGAGCCAGCAGGGAAAACTATGCCTTGTTCTAAAGCTCTTTGGGAACCGCTTGCGTAGCCCCACAGACCTGGGGGCTGCAGGCTTTCCTGCTGCCTTCAGCCTCGACACCACCCTTTCCCACTTGGCGCCGCGCCAGGCACAAAAATGGCCATACGGCTGGAGATGGGTCCCCCGCCCAAAGAGCCAGCAGGGAAAACTATGCCTTGTTCTAAAGCTCTTTGGGAACCGCTTGCATAGCCCCACAGACCTGGGGGCTGCGGGCTTTCCTGCTGTCTTCAGCCTCAAAGCCACCCTTTCCCACTTGGCGCCCTATCAGGCACAAAAATGGCCATACGGCTGGAGATGGGTCCCCCGCCCAAAGAGCCAGCAGGGAAAACTATGCCTTGTTCTAAAGCTATTTGGGAACCGCTTGCGTAGCCCCACAGACCTGGGGGCTGCGGGATTTCCTGCTGCCTTCAGCCTCGACACCAGCCTTTCCCACTTGGCGCCCTATCAGGCACAAAAATGGCCATACGGCTGGAGATGGGTCCCCCGCCCAAAGAGCCAGCAGGGAAAACTATGCCTTGTTCTAAAGCTCTTTGGGAACCGCTTGCGTAGCCCCACAGACCTGGGGGCTGCGGGCTTTGCTGCTGCCTTCAGCCTCAAAGCCACCCTTTCCCACTTGGCGCCGTGCCAGGCACAAAAATGGCCTATGGCTGGAGATGGGTCCCATGCCCAAAGAGCCAGCAGGGAAAACTATGCCTTGTTCTAAAGCTCTTTGGGAACCGCTTGCTTGGCCCCACAGACCTGGGGGCTGCGGGCTTTCCTGCTGCCTTCAGCCTCAAAACCACCCTTTCCCACTACGCACCGCGCCAGGCACAAAAATGGCCATATGGCTGGAGATGGGTCCCCCGCCCAAAGAGCCAGCAGGGAAAACTATGCCTTGTTCTAAAGCTCTCTGGGAACCGCTTGCTTGGGCCCACAGACGTGGGGGCTGCGGGCTTTCCTGCTGCCTTCAGCCTCGACACCACCCTATGCCACTACGCACCGCGCCAGGCACAAAAATAGCCATACGTCTGGAGATGGGTCCCCCACACAAAGAGCCAGCAGGGAAAACTATGCCTTGTTCTAAAGCTCTTTGGGAACCGCTTGCGTAGCCCCACAGACCTGGGGGCTGCGGGCTTTCCTGCTGCCTTCATCCTCAAAGCCACCCTTTCCCACTTGGCGTCGCGCCAGGCACAAAAATGGCCATACGGCTGGAGATGGGTCCCCCGCCCAAAGAGCCAGCAGGGAAAACTATGCCTTGTTCTAAAGCTCTTTGGGAACCTCTTGCATAGCCCCACAGACCTGGGAGCTGCAGGCTTTCCTGCTGTCTTCAGCCTCAAAGCCACCCTTTCCCACTTGGCGCCCTATCAGGCACAAAAATGGCCTATGGGTGGAGATGGGTCCCATGCCCAAAGAGCCAGCAGGGAAAACTATGCCTTGTTCTAAAGCTCTTTGGGAACTGCTTGCTTGGCCCCACAGACGTGGGGGCTGCGGGCTTTCCTGCTGTCTTCAGCCTCGACACCACCCTTTCCCACTTGGCGCCCTATCAGGCACAAAAATGGCCATACGGCTGGAGATGGGTCCCCCGCCCAAAGAGCCAGCAGGGAAAACTATGCCTTGTTCTAAAGCTCTTTGGGAACCGCTTGCGTAGCCCCACAGACCTGGGGGCTGCAGGCTTTCCTGCTGCCTTCAGACTCGACACCACCCTTTCCCACTTGGCGCCGCGCCAGGCACAAAAATTGGCCATACGACTGGACATGTGTCCGCCGCCCAAAGAGCCAGCAGGGAAAACTCTGCCTTGTTCTAAAGCTCTTTGGGAACCGCTTGCGTAGCCCCACAGACCTTAGGGCTGCAGGCTTTGCTGCTGCCTTCAGCCTCAAAACCACCCTTTCCCACTTGGCGCCGCGCCAGGCTCAAAAATGGCCATACGGATGGAGATGGGTCCCCCGCCCAAAGAGCCAGCAGGGAAAACTATGCCTTGTTCTAAAGCTCTTTGGGAACCGCTTGCGTAGCCCCACAGACCTGGGGGCTGCAGGCTTTGCTGCTGCCTTCAGCCTCACAGCCACCCTTTCCCACTTGGCGTCGCGCTAGGCACAAAAATGGCCATACAGCTGGAGATGGGTCCCCCGCCCAAGGAGCCAGCAGGGAAAACTATGCCTTGTTCTAAAGCTCTTTGGGAACCGCTTGCGTAGCCCCACAGACCTGGGGGCTGTGGGCTTTCCTGCTGCCTTCAGCCTCAAAGCCACCCTTTCACACTTGGCGCCGCGCCAGGCACAAAAATGGCCATACGGCTGGAGATGGGTCCCATGCCCAAAGAGCCAGCAGGGAAAACTATGTCTTGTTCTAAAGCTCTTTGGGAACCGCTTGCGTAGCCCCACAGACCTGGGGGCTGCAGGCTTTCCTGCTGCCTTCAGCCTCAAAACCACCCTTTCCCACTTGGCGCCGCGCCAGGCACAAAAATGGCCATACGGCTGGAGATGGGTCCCCCTCGCAAAGAGCCTGCAGGGAAAGCTTTGTCTACAGTCAGTCAAGGTCGACGTACTCAACAGTGATAAGAAAGATCACATGTGTTCTTGTGGTGAGGGATATCAAGTGGAAATCCTTCTCGCGGAGTGATCAAGCGATTTAAACTTTTCATCATAATCCAAAGTCTAACATGCAAAACAATTGTCTAAGTAAAGCACAATACAGTGAGTATTAGTAAAACAACAACAGAGTGAAGCATCTTGTTATAAAGTCCTGTAACTGTCGGTGACCATCCAAAAAGAGGATCTCCCCATCTATGTCCTTCGCCTCTCTTCACTCTTTCCAACGCTTTGTGTATTTCTTCAACCTGATGATGGACGGTAATCAAAGTTGTCTGTCTATTTTCTTGGGCCTCTTTCAAGAGTCGCTTCAATTCATTGTGTTTTAGCAGCTTCTTCACCAGGGAGAGATTCATTCCGATAGGGGCAGGCAACAATCTCGAATCAACGTATAATTAGGTTGTAGCAATTGAAAAGACGTAACAGGAGCTTAATAATTGAAGTCGCATCCCGTAACTTTGTGTTAGTAAAGTTCAAACACAAAGATTTGAGTGATTACTATGTCATCTCTGAATACAAGACTACAGGGAGACCTCATGCTAACGCACCCTTTCCCAATATAGTCAAGCACAGTCTCTGGGGTTTCATCGGGATGTGTCTCAAAGTGACAAACATTCTGGTTGGTGTCAAGACAAAGGTCTTGTGCTTTGAGAGTATTACTCTCACAAATGAATCCTTGTTGGTCTCGTGAAACGCATGCGTCAACATCAGCAGTTTGCCATTTAGTCTCATTTTGTCGTGCCCAACCTCTGTGCTGTGTTGGATAGAGTAGAGCTCCTTGGTGATTCAACCCCAGTGCGATGATTGGGTATGTGGTGTATACGGAGGCATTGCGTATCGTTAAGACAAAAGCTGTGGCTTTGCTCTCAGTGGGATCGTAGGTGAAATTAACCAGATACCACCTGGACTGAAATTTTTTCTCAAATTCAATTGCGTTATCCCATATTACTTTTCGAATTTCGGTGGGCAAGGTGCCTTCTTTACCTTCCCTTATGATTGCGGCTGTCATAGATTGCATCCACAATTGGGCTTGGATACAACTAAGAGCCAAGGAAACATTGCTTTGAGTTGTACCAAGTGCATCTGTGATCAGCTGATGGTCTTTTTCACCCGTTTCTTCCCATTGAGGCAATATATTCGATAAAAGCCGTTGGTGGTTTCCCAATGCTAATAGAGAGGACTGTAGGGGATGTCTTAATTTGTCCAGATCAGTAGCGGTTGTGACTAGTTTGTTGGCAAGTATCTCAGCATCTATACTATTCAAGACTCCCAGGCCTGTTCCTAAGATACCAGTCGCATCCCTCTTCCGTCCGTGTGAAGTGGCAAGAGTTCGTTTGCGTAACCATGCTGACCATTCTGCATAAGATGTACTCAGGAATGGTAAGCAGGTGGGTTTGATCGCAGAGATTTTAATCTGCATTGACAATTCTGCTCGTTTGAGGGAATATGTGGGATTAAACAGTACCTGTTGTTGACCTGTGTGTGTTTAATAACGTAAGGGCCAATGTTGAAAATGTAAGGAGTTAGTCTAATGGAGGGCTTAGAAAAGAGAGAGGTGTTTTTTTTTTTTTTCTCTTAGAAGAGAGAGCCTTTGAGAGTTTGTGGGGTGTAGGTTCTGGATTCATTTCAGCAAGTTCAGGTGTATTTGAGTCAATCATAAATTCAAATAACAATTCTGTGCCCTTGTAGCCCCAAATACAGTACACTACTGTAGGTTTGATGAAAGTGAAATTGTGCCAGCAATCTGAATTTGGCTCCATAATTTTGTAACAATCAGTGTTGTATTTGTCCGCTTTGGTAGAGTCTACATAGATGGTTTTGATTACAGTTGGCCTGTGGTGATTAGACCCGTTGATAAATCGGCAACCAATGTGTGTTCTTGTGGAATAATTACTAAATTGGCCAAGAATACAAAAATACAGCATTGTTCACACATTAAGGAAAGTCATAAAATCAAGAGGCTTCTGAGGTAGAATACAGCCGCAGCTAGCACAGGAAGAATGCAACAGCTGTGATTCCCTGTACAAGGTTGTTTGCGAAACTACACGAGGGATGGAACGGAACGCGCTTGTTCCGTGGCCTTCCCTTGTGACGAATAGCAGATATGGGGACGAGATGGTACTACGGAACTGATAAGCGGCCTACACGCCACCCGAGCCAACATTTCGTCAAATGTTGATGAAATGCTGTCCTTTTGTGCGAACTTTGCTCACCACAATGTACCAAAACACACCTCCATCCCGGAGGCTATCCGCCCCCGAGGTGTGAACACTCCTCCTTGAGTACATTAATCATAATAAAAGTACATATGACTAAAGTCACTCAAACTCCACTTTGAAGTTAAAAAAATAATATAAAAATAGCCCAAGAGAGGGGGAATGTCTGGGAAGACACCATCGCGAAGAATCCCACCGCTGTTTTCTGGGATCAGTCGACGGGCTGAGCCTTTCTTCCCCCTCATAAGGACGCCTTTGGGTAAGACTTTGATTACACCGAGTGCTTTCTCGGGGACTCTAGAAATTTCTCTAGAGAATCTCTACCCTACATTTATAGCCAGGCTGTATCGTTTATAATTTTGTCGCGCGTTTGTCTATTTAACAATGTCTTTATTTGCACGTGCTTTGCAGACAGTGTATTTATCACCGGCAATCCTAAAGAACCTGTATATCTGTTGTTTAAATAAACTGCACTGTTTCAGTAGCTAGTCGTTTCGCTTTCTCACTGAACGCGACCAAAACTTGAGAGAGGCCGTGCTGGTTCAGGAGCACGACTAGACTGAAGGTGCAGCCCACTATTAGTGTCTCCAAATCGTAATAGTTTAACACATATTAAACGCGATTGGCCTGATAGTGCTGAATTGGGCATCACTCAGAATTGAAACCCAGCCGCACCTGGCCTCCCACCTCGGTGAGGAGTGTTAGAACGCAAGGGGGTTTATCTTCTGCCAAAACCGCTTGGCCCCGTTTCACGCAACAGAATTTGGCGTAGTCGGCAGGATTGCCATGGATAAACTGCTGCAAAAATATGATTGTGCCCCTTCCCAGGGTGGGAAGGAGTGGGCCCAAAAATTTTGGAAGGATGAAGAGAAAGTGGTGGAACGTATTGAAGAGCGTCGGGTTTCACAGAAGCTCAGAGCGGGGAAAGGCAAGGGTGTGATTTGTGCTGTGTTAGGCGCCTGTTTATCTTGTGCACAACAAGAAGCTAGAGAAACCCCCGCTCCTAATCTGATTTCAGCTGTAGAATATGCAACCCTGAAATCGGAGAATGAGGTGCTGAAGTCATCATTAGCCTTGCAAAAGGAGACAGGAGAAAGATTAAGAACTCAAGTCGATAAGCTTGTGAGTGAGAATGAATGTTTAGGAAACCGGAATGCTCAACTTGGGAGTGAAAATCGCCAACTTAAAATGTTATTGAAAGGGTGACCGGGCTCTTAGATAAAATGCAGCCCTCGACCCAGGTCCAACAGATTCGTAAGTTAATGTGTTATCCAAATTCCGGAACCCAGACCGGAGATTTTTTTGTCTAATAGTGAGGATGACGAAGAAGATGAGGAGGAAAGGACTTTTACTTTGAAATCCCAAGTTTTTCCTTTACGTCCTCTGGTTAAAACTGAAACTGCAGTTGATGATGGTGATGAAATTCACACCACTGTGCGTACCGTTCCATGGACACCAACCGAGTTAACAAAAATAAGGGAGAAATATTCGAGGCGACCAGAAGAGTCAGCTGTTGAGTACGTGTGGCGAGTTTCTTCTGAAGGGGGGGGCAGAATTATGCTGAGTGAGGAAGAAGCAGGAGACTCTTGGGGACCAGGAGTGTTTTTAACCACTATGCCTGGGGATCATAATTATTCCCTAACCGCTCGAGCAGCCTATTGGGCAAGGGGTATGGATCCGCGAGAGAGGGGGGAGCCGTTAGAGATTAGAGCTACAGGCTACTCTGATCTGTTTGCGGCTGTACGGAAAGCAGCTTGTCTGCAAGCCATGTATGACAGAGAGGAATTTCGGAAATCCCCAATGTCAGCCCCTATCGACCCCGATCGATTAGCCCCTCTCATCCGTGGTCTTCCCGATTGCCTGAAACCGTTCCTTGTTCGCACTCAAGATCGTATACGGGATGCTCGGGGTGCTCATGGGCGGGGCCGTCGTCACTACATGCCCACCTGGAATGTACAGGAAATAGATCAATATGGGCGCCGAATGGGCTGGGCCAGCCAAACTAGTGAGAAATCCTCCGAACACCCGCGAAAGGTTCGCCAAGTCCAAACTCACACTCAAAACCCTAAATCAGAGGGAAGGTTTAAGCCTGATAAGGACCGGAATGAGTTGTGGCGTAAAGCCCTACAATTAGGGGTGCCCCGACAATTCTTGCACGGTGACCCTACGGGAGATCTCCGTACGCTAGTCCAATCTCTACCTAGAAAGAATAATGCGGCTGGGGAGAAAAGTCTAACCAGAGAATCCCCAAGCCGTGAGAAAACTGTGCCTTCTGCACCGGAACATAACTTGATTGATTTGACAGAGTCCCAGCCACAACACTCCTATCCCCGGGGAGGGCACTGAGCAACCCTGTCGGGCAGGTACTAGCAATCCAATGGCGCTCTCATAAAGACTCCGAACCTGTTATTGTCATTCCTGTTGGACCCCGGAAGATATTGGTAAATTTTATTATTGATACCGGAGCCCAAATGTCTGCAATCACTAACGAAACAGCACAACTTCTAGGTATAAATCCCACCCGACGCAGAGTCAACTTCACAGGAATTGATGGTGTGGTAAAAACATGCCCCACTGCAAAAATTAACCTCTGGTTGCCGGGAGAGCAGCGAATGACTAGGGCAGAAGTGTTAGTGGGTGCCTCACGTAGACCCGACTCAAAGTGTCAGGGACCCGCACAGGAAGTTAAATTCCTGGGGGTCTGGTGGATTAAGGGAGCTGCTTCTGTCCCTCAGGATACCCTGAAAAAATAGAACATGGACAGAATCCTTCCAGCACGAAGGAGTTACAGCAGGTCCTGGGAACTTTAAGTTATTGGCGTAAACACATCCCTGGCTTTTCCATCATTGCTCGCCCCCTTCATAGCTTGCCAAAAAAGGGTAAATCCTGGGTGTGGACTGAACAACACACTAATGCTCTGCAATTACTAATAAAGGAGCTAAGGTTATTCCAACAACTTGGCCCCATACATCCAACTGACCCTGTCCATGTAGAATGGGGGCTCAGTGAACATGGTTCCCGTTGTAATTTATGGCAGAAGGGACCAGCAGGACCGGAGAGACCATTAGAATTTTGCTCCCACTCCTTCAATGATACTGAATGCAGCTATTCAGACCTGGAGAAGGGTTTACTGTCCCTGGTGCGAGCGTTGCAACGAGCAGAGCAGATAAGAAGAGAACAGAGTGTGATCTTTCCTGGGACCTTTTCGCCTCCCAGATGTGGTCCTTAAAGGGACACCACCACCAGCTGGCATTGCCCAGAGACCTACAGTTCGAAAGTGGTATGCTTATTTAGAAGGCATTAATGAAATCAAGCCAGTCTCTGAAGGCAGTGTTAAAGTATCCAAGGCTACTTCACAAGGATACCAAAGGATATAGATGGTGCCCTATTGTTCCAATCCCCACCAAACAGACCATCTCCGATCCAAGAAGCACCTCCTTTGAGGGACAGCAGTGATCTTAGAGGAGTGTGGTTTACTGGTGCGTCATCTCACCGTTAAAAAAATAAGTGCAAATATAAGGCCGTAGCACTGGAAGTAACAACGGGAGAAAGAGCAATTGAAATAGGGGAGGGTAGGGGAACTCAGAGCTGTCCTACTAGCTGCACAACATGGAGCCACCTCCTTTTACGCTGAGTCATATGCTGTTCTTAAAGGAGCCACTGAATGGCTAGGACACTGGGCAGCCAACGATTGGCAGGTGAATAGAGTCCCAGTTTGGGAGACAGATAATTGGAAGCAACTGTTGGAAATAGGAGGACAGAGACCATTGCACATTGCTTGGGTAAAAGGCCACGATCGTTCAAACTCGATCACTGCTCAGTTCAACCAACAGGTAGATGGCCTCACGCGGCTACAACAAATTGACATTGTAGATGATGGTCGGGAATGGGAACGCTTACTTGAATCGTTACATGTTAAACGTGGCCGCACAGGCCGTCCTGACCTGTATCGGGAAGGTGGGTGGCTTGTGTCAGTTAAGCTGTGCGAACAAATAGTAACTGCCTGTTCACAATGTCGCCTACGACTCAGCAAAGATCATCCGAGTAAGGCGCCTCCCTTACACATGCGGGACAAGAAAGCGTTGTGGCATTCATGGCAGCTTGATTATATTGGGCCCTTGAGATCATCAGGTGGGAAAAGATATGTCCTGGTAGGAGTGGAGATTATCTCCAGCCTCAGTATGGCCAGCAGTTTCAAACCAGCTACGAGGGACAACACAGTGAAAGGCCTAACAGGGTGGTTCAGCACACTTCCCCTTCCCGACGAAATCCAGAGTGATAACGTTTCACACTTTACGGCTTCGGTGGTACAAGATTGGGCCAAGGAAGAAGGGATTCGATGGGTATTTCATACTCCCTATTATCCCCAGGCTAATGGCATTGTTGAACGCACCAATAGATTGGTTAAGCGTTTTGCAAAAAGTCATGAACCTGGTTGGCATTTGCGATTGGATGATGCCATCTATCAACTAAATAACAAATGGAGTGGAGACGGCTGTCCTAAAATGAAAGCTTTCTGTGTACCTGCCAATATTATCTCGCCAAAGGCTGCCAATGAACCGGGAAAATACCCCGGAAGATTTCACCCTGGACTACCTGTGCTAGTGAAAATGCCTCAAAATGGGACGGTGCCAATGGTGCTAGCTACTCCCAAAAATCCCTATGCATGGGAAGCCAAGGATTGTTCAGGGAAGATACACCGGATCAGCACCCGGTGGACCGCACCTTCTTTTTAACCCCGTCGGTCGAATAAGACCGAGCAGATTTTCTTTTCCTTTATGTCTTACAGGAACCTTGGATGAGCTGTACAGACGGATTGGCCTACGCTACCTTTGAATGTCTCCAGGGAATCCTGACATTGAACCTGGCAATAATACTACTTTTATGATGTATGGCTATTTGGAGGCCCAAATTCTAAAATGACGAATTGGCAGATGGAATTGATGCTATTCAGTTTCACCTTTTTATTCCCTGTTGTTTGTAGTCAAAGAGACCCAGAGTGGCCATGGTCTCAAGCCTTTCTCGTCTATAATACAAGACTACAGGGAGACCTCATGCTAACGCACCCTTTCCCAATATAGTCAAGCACAGTCTCTGGGGTTTCATCGGGATGTGTCTCAAAGTGACAAGCATTCTGGTTGGTGTCAAGACAAAGGTCTTGTGCTTTGAGAGTATTACTCTCACAAATGAATCCTTGTTGGTCTCGTGAAACGCATGCGTCAACATCAGCAGTTTGCCATTTAGTCTCATTTTGTCGTGCCCAACCTCTGTGCTGTGTTGGATAGAGTAGAGCTCCTTGGTGATTCAACCCCAGTGCGATGATTGGGTATATGGTGGATACTGAGGCATTGCGTATCGTTAAGACAAAAGCTGTGGCTTTGCTCTCAGTGGGATCGTAGGTGAAATTAACCAGATACCACCAGGATTGAAATTTTCTCTCAAATTCAATTGCGTTATCCCATATTACTTTTCGAATTTCGGTGGGCAAGGTGCCTTCTTCACCTTCCCTTATGATTTATGAGTTTTTGCAAAACGCTTAACCAATCCGTTGGTGCATTCAACAATGCCATTAGCCTGAGGATAATAGGGAGTATGAAATACCCATCGAATCCCTTCTTCTTTGGCCCAATCTTGTACCACTGTAGCGGTAAAGTGTGAACCGTTATCACTTTGGATTTCCTCGGGAAGGGGAAGTGTGCTGAACCACCCTTTTAGGCCTTTCACTGTGTTGTCCCCAGCAGCTGATTTGAAGCCAGTGGCCATACTGAGGCTGGAGATAATCTCCACTCCGACTAGGACATATCTTTTCCCACCTGATGATCTCAAGGGCCCAATATAATCAATCTGCCATGAATGCCACAACATTTTCTTGTCCCGCATGTGTAAGGGAGGCGCCTTACTCGGATGATCTTTGCTGAGTCGTAGGCGACATTGTGACCAGGCAGTTACTACTTGTTCGCACAGCTTAACCGACACAGGCCACCCCCGGGCTAGACCTTCCTGATACAGATCAGCACGGCCTGTGTGGCCAGGCTTAATATGTAACCATTCCCGACCATCATCTACAGTGTCAATTTGTTGTAGCCGCGTGAGGCTATCTACCTGTTGGTTGAACTGAGCAGTGATCGAGTTTGAACGATCGTGGCCTTTTACCCAAGCAATGTGCAATGGTCTCTGTCCTCCTATTTCCAACAGTTGCTTCCAACTGTCTGTCTCCCAGATTGGGACTCTATTCACCTGCCAATCGTTGGCTGCCCAGTGTCCTAGCCATTCAGTGGCTCCTTTAAAAACAGCATATGAGTCAGTGTAAATGTAAGTAGCTCCATGTTGTGCAGCTAGTAGGACGGCTCTGAGTTCCCCTACTTGTGCCCTACCTTCTCCTGTTTCAATTGCTCTTTCCCCCGTTGCTACTTCCAGTGCTACGGCCTTGTATTTCCACTTGCTGTTCTCACGGTGAGATGACACACCAGTAAACCACACTCCTGTAAGATCACTGCCTGCTTTCAGAGGAGGTGCTTCTTGGATTGGAGATGGTCTGTTTGGTGGGGATTGGAACAATAGGGCACCATCTCTATCCTTCTGGAGCACGGATACTTTGATACTACCTTCAGAGATTGGCATGATATCATTAATGCCTTCTAAATAAGCATACCACTTTCGAACTGTGGGTTTCTGGGCAATGCCAGCTGGTGGTGGTGTCCCTTTAAGGACCACATCTGGGAGGCGAAAAGGGCCCCGAACAATCACGCTCTGTTATCTCCTTATCTGCTCTGCTCGTTGCAATGCTCGCACCAGGGACAGTAAACCCTTCTCCAGGTCTGAATAGCTGCTCTCAGTATCATTAAAGGCGTGAGAGCTAAATTCTAATGGTCTCTCCGGTCCTGCTGGTCCCTTCTGCCATAAATTACAACGGGAACCATGTTCACTGAGCCCCCATTCTACATGGACAGGGTCAGTTGGATGTATGGGGCCAAGTTGTTGGAATAACCTTAGCTCTTTTATTAGCAATTCTAGTGCATTAGTATGTTGTTCAGTCGACTCCCAGGATTTACCTTTTTTGAGCAAACAATAAAGGGGGCGAGCAATGATGGAAAAGCCAGGGATGTGTTTACGCTAATAACTTAAAGTTCCCAGGACTTGCTGTAACTCCTTCGTGCTGGAAGGATTCTGTCCATGTTCTATTTTTTCAGGGTATCCTGAGGGACAGAAGCAGCTCCCTTAATCCACCAGACCCCCAGGAATTTAACTTCCTGTGCGGGTCCCTGACACTTTGAGTCGGGAATTTCCAATCCCAAATCTGATAATGTTTTTCGGATGTTTTCCATCATGTCTTGTACACTTTCTTGGTTCTCTCCCCTATTAAGATGTCATCAATAATATATTGGTATATTGTACATCCCTGTGAAACAGGAATCTCTGATAGCACTTTAGCCAAAGCATTATGGGCAATAGTGGGGGAATGTTTGTATCCTTGTGGAAAGCGGTTAAAGGTATATTGGACTCCTTTCCATGTGAATGCAAACTGCGCTTTGTCCTGCTCAAGGAGGAGAATCATAAAAAAATATGTCTTTAAAATCTAAGGCAACCCTCCAAGGATGGGCAGCTCCTTTTATCATTGTCACAATTTCCGCGATATTCGGAACAGCAGCGGTCAGAGGTGCAGTGTTGGCGTTTAATTTTCCGTAATCTACTGTGAAATGCCATTGCCTTTTTGGTTTCTTTACTGGCCACACCGGTGAAAAATAAGGCGAGTGAATCCTCTTAATGATGTCCCTTTTTTCTAAATTTGATACCAATCTGTCTGCTCCTGCAACAGCAGTTGCAGGCAGTGGATACTACAGGACACCAGAGATTTTAGAGGGAGGGAAAAGTATGGAAGTTTCCAATAGACTCAATTTCACTGTGTCTATTACTTTTTCAAATCCTGCAAAACTTCACACTGTGGAGACATCATTAAGAAAAGGCATTAAGAAACCCTCGGACGGCAGGCTTTCCTGCTGCCTTCAGCCTCAAAACCACCCTTTCCCACGACGCACCGCGCCAGGCACAAAAATGGCCATACGGCTGGAGATGGGTCCCCCGCCCAAAGAGCCAGCAGGGAAAACTATGCCTTGTTCTAAAGCTCTTTGGGAACCGCTTGCGTAGCCGCACAGACCTGGGGGCTGCGGGCTCTCCTGCTGCCTTCAGCCTCAAAGCCACCCTTTCCCGCTTGGCGCCGGGCCAGGCACAAAAATGGCCATACGGCTGGAGATGGGTCCCCCGCCCAAAGAGCCAGCAGGGAAAACTATGCCTTGTTCTAAAGCTCTTTGGGAACCGCTTGCGTAGCCCCACAGACCTGGGGGCTGCAGGCTTTCCTGCTGCCTTCAGCCTCGACACCACCCTTTCCCACTTGGCGCTTCGCCAGGCATAAAAATGGCCATATGGCTGGATATGGGTCCCCCGCCCAAAGAGCCAGCAGGGAAAACTATGCCTTGTTCTAAAGCTCTTTGGGAACCGCTTGCGTAGCCCCACAGACCTGGGGGCTGCGGGCTTTCCTGCTGCCTTCAGCCTCAAAGCCACCCTTTCCCACTTGGCGCCGCGCCAGGCACAAAAATGGCCATACGGCTGGAGATGGGTCTCCAGCCCAAGGAGCCAGCAGGGAAAACTATGCCTTGTTCTAAAGCTCTTTGGGAACCGCTTCCATAGCCCCACAGACCTGGGGGCTGCAGGCTTTCCTGCTGCCTTCAGCCTCAAAGCCACCCTTTCCCACTAGGCGCTGCATCAGGCACAAAAATGGCCTATGGCTGGAGATGGGTCCCATGCCCTAAGAGCCAGCTGGGAAAACTATGACTTGTTCTAAAGCTCTTTGGGAACCGCTTGCGTAGCCCCACAGACCTGGGGGCTGCAGGCTTTGCTCCTGCCTTCAGCCTCAAAGACACCCTTTCCCACCTGGCGCCGCGCCAGGCTCAAAAATGGCCATACGGCTGGAGATGGGTCCCCCGCCCAAAGAGCCAGCAGGGAAAACTATGCCTTGTTCTAAAGCTCTTTGGGAACCGCTTGCGTAGTCCCACAGACCTGGAGGCTGCGGGCTTTCCTGCTGCCTTCAGACTCGACACCACCCTTTCCCACTTGGCGCCGCGCCAGGCACAAAAATGGCCATACGGCTGGAGATGGGTCCCCCGCCCAAGGAGCCAGCAGGGAAAACTATGCCTTGTTCTAAAGCTCTTTGGGAACCGCTTGCGTAGCCCCACAGACCTGGGGGCTGCAGGCTTTCCTGCTGTCTTCAGCCTCAAAGCCACCCTTTCCCACTTGGCGTCGCGCCAGGCACAAAAATGGCCTATGGCTGGAGATGGGTCCCCCGCCCAAGGAGCCAGCAGGGAAAACTATGCCTTGTTCTAAAGCTCTTTGGGAACCGCTTGCTTGGCCCCACAGACCTTGGGGCTGCGGGCTTTCCTGCTGCCTTCAGCCTCCACAGGACCCTTTCCCACTTGGCGCCGCATCAGGCACAAAAATGGCCTATGGCTGGAGATGGGTCCCCCGCCCAAAGAGCCAGCAGGGAAAACTATGCCTTGTTCTAAAGCTCTTTGGGAACCGCTTGCTTGGCCCCACAGACCTGGGGGCTGAGGGCTTCCCTGCTGCCTTCAGCGTCAAAGCCACCCTTTCCCACTTGGCGTCGTGCCAGGCACAAAAATGGCCATATGTCTGCAGATGGGTCCCCCGCCCAAAGAGCCAGCAGGGAAAACTATGCCTTGTTCTAAAGCTCTTTCAGAACCGCTTGCGTAGCCCCACAGACCTGGGGGCTGCGGGCTTTCCTGCTGTCTTCAGCCTCAAAGCAACCCTTTCCCACTTGGCGCCCTATCAGGCACAAAAATGGCCTATGGCTGGAGATGGGTCCCATGCCTAAAGAGCCAGCAGGGAAAACTATGCCTTGTTCTAAAGCTCTTTGGGAACTGCTTGCGTAGCCCCACAGACCTGGGGGCTGCGGGCTTTGCTGCTGCCTTCAGCCTCAAAGCCACCCTTTCCCACTTGGCGCCGCGCCAGGCACAAAAATGGCCATACGGCTGGAGATGGGTCCCATGCCCAAAGAGCCAGCAGGGAAAACTATGCCTTGTTCTAAAGCTCTTTGGGAACCGCTTGCTTGGCCCCACAGACCTGGGGGCTGCAGGCTTTGCTGCTACCTTCAGCCTCGACACCACCCTTTCCCACTTGGCGTCGTGCCAGGCACAAAAATGGCCTATGGCTGGAGATGGGTCTCCCGCCCAAAGAGCCAGCAGGGAAAACTATGCCTTGTTCTAAAGCTCTTTGGGAACCGCTTGCTTGGCCCCACAGACCTGGGGGCTGCAGGCTTTCCTGCTGCCTTCAGCCTCAAAGCCACCCTTTCGCACTTGGCGCCGCGCCAGGCACAAAAATGGCCATACGGCTGGAGATGGGTCTCCAGCCCAAGGAGCCAGCAGGGAAAACTATGCCTTGTTCTAAAGCTCTTTGGGAACCGCTTCCATAGCCCCACAGACCTGGGGGCTGCAGGCTTTCCTGCTGCCTTCAGCCTCAAAGCCACCCTTTCCCACTAGGCGCTGCATCAGGCACAAAAATGGCCTATGGCTGGAGATGGGTCCCATGCCCTAAGAGCCAGCTGGGAAAACTATGCCTTGTTCTAAAGCTCTTTGGGAACCGCTTGCGTAGCCCCACAGACCTGGGGGCTGCAGGCTTTGCTCCTGCCTTCAGCCTCAAAGACACCCTTTCCCACCTGGCGCCGCGCCAGGCTCAAAAATGGCCATACGGCTGGAGATGGGTCCCCCGCCCAAAGAGCCAGCAGGGAAAACTAGGCCTTGTTCTAAAGCTCTTTGGGAACCGCTTGCGTAGTCCCACAGACCTGGAGGCTGCGGGCTTTCCTGCTGCCTTCAGACTCGACACCACCCTTTCCCACTTGGCGCCGCGCCAGGCACAAAAATGGCCATACGGCTGGAGATGGGTCCCCCGCCCAAGGAGCCAGCAGGGAAAACTATGCCTTGTTCTAAAGCTCTTTGGGAACCGCTTGCGTAGCCCCACAGACCTGGGGGCTGCAGGCTTTCCTGCTGTCTTTAGCCTCAAAGCCACCCTTTCCCACTTGGCGTCGCGCCAGGCACAAAAATGGCCTATGGCTGGAGATGGGTCCCCCGCCCAAGGAGCCAGCAGGGAAAACTATGCATTGTTCTAAAGCTCTTTGGGAACCGCTTGCTTGGCCCCACAGACCTTGGGGCTGCGGGCTTTCCTGCTGCCTTCAGCCTCGACACCACCCTTTCCCACTTGGCGTCGTGCCAGGCACAAAAATGGCCATATGTCTGCAGATGGGTCCCCCGCCCAAAGAGCCAGCAGGGAAAACTATGCCTTGTTCTAAAGCTCTTTGGGAACCGCTTGCGTAGCCCCACAGACCTGGGGGCTGCGGGCTTTCCTGCTGTCTTCAGCCTCAAAGCAACCCTTTCCCACTTGGCGCCCTATCAGGCACAAAAATGGCCTATGGCTGGAGATGGGTCCCATGCCTAAAGAGCCAGCAGGGAAAACTATGCCTTGTTCTAAAGCTCTTTGGGAACTGCTTGCGTAGCCCCACAGACCTGGGGGCTGCGGGCTTTGCTGCTGCCTTCAGCCTCAAAGCCACCCTTTCCCACTTGGCGCCGCGCCAGGCACAAAAATGGCCATACGGCTGGAGATGGGTCCCCCGCCCAAAGAGCCAGCAGGGAAAACTATGCCTTGTTCTAAAGCTCTTTGGGAACTGCTTGCTTGGCCCCACAGACCTGGGGGCTGCAGGCTTTGCTGCTACCTTCAGCCTCGACACCACCCTTTCCCACTTGGCGTCGTGCCAGGCACAAAAATGGCCTATGGCTGGAGATGGGTCTCCCGCCCAAAGAGCCAGCAGGGAAAACTATGCCTTGTTCTAAAGCTCTTTGGGAACCGCTTGCTTGGCCCCACAGACGTGGGGGCTGCAGGCTTTCCTGCTGCCTTCAGCCTCAAAGCCACCCTTTCGCACTTGGCGTCGTGCCAGGCACAAAAATGGCCATATGTCTGCAGATGGGTCCCCCGCCCAAAGAGCCAGCAGGGAAAACTATGCCTTGTTCTAAAGCTCTTTGGGAACCGCTTGCGTAGCCCCACAGACCTGGGGGCTGCAGGCTTTCCTGCTGCCTTCAGCCTCGACACCACCCTTTCCCACTTGGCACTGCTCCAGGCACAAAAATGGCCTATGGCTGGAGATGGGTCCCATGCCTAAAGAGCCAGCAGGGAAAACTATGCCTTGTTCTAAAGCTCTTTGGGAACCGCTTGCGTAGCCCCACAGACCTGGGGGCTGCGGGCTCTGCTGCTGCCTTCAGCCTCAAAGCCACCCTTTCCCACTTGGCGCCGCGCCAGGCACAAAAATGGCCATACGGCTGGAGATGGGTCCCCCGCCCAAAGAACCAGCAGGGAAAACTATGCCTTGTTCTAAAGCTCTTTGGGAACCGCTTGCTTGGCCCCACAGACGTGGGGGCTGCAGGCTTTGCTGCTGCCTTCAGCCTCAAAGCCACCCTTTCCCACTTGGCGTCGTGCCAGGCACAAAAATGGCCATATGTCTGCAGATGGGTCCCCCGCCCAAAGAGCCAGCAGGGAAAACTATGCCTTGTTCTAAAGCTCTTTGGGAACCGCTTGCATAGCCCCACAGACCTGGGGGCTGCGGGCTTTCCTGCTGCCTTCAGCCTCGACACCACCCTTTCCCACTTGGCGCCGCGCCAGGCACAAAAATGGCCATACGGCTGGAGATGGGTCCCCCGCCCAGAGAGCCAGCAGGGAAAACTATGCCTTGTTCTAAAGCTCTTTGGGAACCGCTTGCGTAGCCCCACAGACCTGGGGGCTGCGGGCTTTCCTGCTGCCTTCAAGCCTCAAAGCCACCCTTTCCCACTGGGCGCCGGGCCAGGCACAAAAATGGCCATACGGCTGGAGATGGTTCCCCCGCCCAAAGAGCCAGCAGGGAAAACTATGCCTTGTTCTAAAGCTCTTTGGGAACTGCTTGCGTAGCCCCACAGACCTGGGGGCTGCGGGCTTTCCTGCTGCCTTCAGCCTCAAAACCACCCTTTCCCACTTGGCGCCGCGCCAGGCACAAAAATGGCCTATGGCTGGAGATGGGTCCCCCGCCCAAAGAGCCAGCAGGGAAAACTATGCCTTGTTCTAAAGCTCTTTGGGAACCGCTTGCTTGGCCCCACAGACCTGGGGGCTGCGGGCTTTGCTGATGCCTTCAGCGTCAAAGACACCCTTTCCCATTTGGCGCCGCGCCAGGCACAAAAATGGCCATACGGATGGAGATGGGTCCCCCGCCCAAAGAGCCAGCAGGGAAAACTATGCCTTGTTCTAAAGCTCTTTGGGAACCGCTTGCGTAGCCCCACAGACCTGGGGGCTGCGGGCTTTCCTGCTGCCTTCAGCCTCGACACCACCCTTTCCCACTTGGCGCCGGGCCAGGGACAAAAATGGCCTATGGCTGGAGATGGGCCCCCTGCCAAAAGAGCCAGCAGGGAAAACTATGCCTTGTTCTAAAGCTCTTTGGGAACCGCTTGCGTAGCCCCACAGACCTGGGGGCTGCGGGCTTTCCTGCTGCCTTCACCCTCAAAACCACCCTTTCCCACTTGGCGCCGCGCCAGGCACAAAAATGGCCTATGGCTGGAGATGGGTCCCATGCCCAAAGAGCCAGCAGGGAAAACTATGCCTTGTTCTAAAGCTCTTTGGGAACCGCTTGCTTGGCCCCACAGACCTGGGGGCTGCAGGCTTTTCTGCTGCCTTCAGCCTCAAAGCCACCCTTTCCCACTTGGCGCTGCGCCATGCACAAAAATGGCCGTACGGCTGGAGATGGGTCCCCCGCCCAAAGAGCCAGCAGGGAAAACTATGCCTTGTTCTAAAGCTCTTTGGGAACCGCTTGCGTAGCCGCACAGACCTGGGGGCTGCGGGCTTTGCTGCTGCCTTCAGCCTCAAAGCCACCCTTTCCCACTTGGCGCCGGGCCAGGCGCAAAAATGGCCATACGGCTGGAGATGGGTCCCCCGCCCAAAGAGCCAGCAGGGAAAACTATGCCTTATTCTAAAGCTCTTTGGGAACCGCTTGCGTAGCCCCACAGACCTGGGGGCTGCGGGCTTTCCTGCTGCCTTCAGCCTCGACACCACCCTTTCCCACTTGGCGCCCTATCAAGCACAAAAATGGCCTATGGCTGGAGATGGGTCCCATGCCCAAAGAGCCAGCAGGGAAAACTATGCCTTGTTCTAAAGCTCTTTGGGAACCGCTTGCGTAGCCCCACACACGTGGGGGCTGCGGGCTTTCCTGCTGCCTTCAGCCTCAAAACCACCCTTTCCCACTTGACCCCCGGCCAGGCACAAAAATGGCCATACGGCTGGAGATGGGTCCCCCGCCCAAAGAGCCAGCAGGGAAAATTATGCCTTGTTTTAAAGCTCTTTGGGAACCGCTTGCGTAGCCCTACAGACCTGGGGGCTGCGGGCTTTCCTGCTGCATTCAAGCCTCAAAGCCACCCTTTCCCACTGGGCGCCGGGCCAGGCACAAAAATGGCCTGTGGCTGGAGATGGGTCCCCCGCCCAAAGAGCCAGCAGGGAAAACTATGCCTTGTTCTAAAGCTCTTTGGGAACCGCTTGCTTGGCCCCACAGACCTGGGGGCTGCAGGCTTTGCTGCTGCCTTCAGCCTCAAAGCCACCCTTTCCCACTTGGCGCCCTATCAAGCACAAAAATGGCCATACGGCTGGAGATGGGTCCCCCGCCCAAAGAGCCAGCAGGGAAAACTATGCCTTGTTCTAAAGCTCTTTGGGAACCGCTTGCTTGGCCCCACAGACCTGGGGGCTGCAGGCTTTGCTGCTGCCTTCAGCCTCAAAGCCACCCTTTCCCACTTGGCGCCCTATCAAGCACAAAAATGGCCATACGGCTGGAGATGGGTCCCCCGCCCAAAGAGCCAGCAGGGAAAACTATGCCTTGTTCTAAAGCTCTTTGGGAACCGCTTGCGTAGCCCCACAGACCTGGGGGCTGCGGGCTTTCCTGCTGCCTTCACCCTCAAAACCACCCTTTCCCACTTGGCACTGCTCCAGGCTCAAAAATGGCCATACGGCTGGAGATGGGTCCCCCGCCCAGAGAGCCAGCAGGGAAAACTATGCCTTGTTCTAAAGCTCTTTGGGAACCGCTTGCGTAGCCCCACAGACCTGGGGGCTGCGGGCTTTCCTGCTGCCTTCAGCCTCAAAGCCACCCTTTCCCTCTTGGCGCCGGGCCAGGCACAAAAATGGCCATACGGCTGGAGATGGGTCCCCCGCCCAGAGAGCCAGCAGGGAAAACTATGCCTTGTTCTAAAGCTCTTTGGGAACCGCTTGCGTAGCCCCACAGACCTGGGGCTGCAGGGTTTGTGCTGCCTTCAGCGTCAAAGCCACCCTTTCCCACTTGGCGCTGCGCCATGCACAAAAATGGCCGTACGGCTGGAGATGGGTCCCCCGCCCAAAGAGCCAGCAGGGAAAACTATGCCTTGTTCTAAAGCTCTTTGGGAACCGCTTGCGTAGCCGCACAGACCTGGGGGCTGCGGGCTTTGCTGCTGCCTTCAGCCTCAAAGCCACCCTTTCCCACTTGGCGCCGGGCCAGGCGCAAAAATGGCCATACGGCTGGAGATGGGTCCCCCGCCCAAAGAGCCAGCAGGGAAAACTATGCCTTGTTCTAAAGCTCTTTGTGATCCGCTTGTGTATCCGCACAGACCTGGGGGCTGCAGGCTTTCCTGCTGCCTTCAGCCTCAAAACCATCCTATGCCACTACGCACCGCGCCAGGCACAAAAATAGCCATACGGCTGGAGATGGGTCCCCCGCCCAAAGAGCCAGCAGGGAAAATTATGCCTTGTTCTAAAGCTCTTTGGGAACCGCTTGCGTAGACCCACACACCTGGGGGCTGCAGGCTTTCCTGCTGCCTTCAGCCTCGACAGCACCCTTTCCCACTTGGCTTCGCGCCAGGCACAAAAATGGCCTATGGCTGTAGATGGGTCCCATGCCCTAAGAGCCAGCTAGGAAAACTAAGCCTTGTTCTAAAGCTCTTTGGGAACCGCTTGCGTAGCACCACAAACCTGGGGGCTGCAGGCTTTGCTCCTGCCTTCAGCCTCAAAGCCACCCTTTCCGACCTGGTGCCGCGCCAGGCTCAAAAATGGCCATACGGCTGGAGATGGGTCCCCCGCCCAGAGAGCCAGCAGGGAAAACTATGCCTTGTTCTAAAGCTCTTTGGGAACCGCTTGCGTAGCCCCACAGACCTGGGGGCTGCGGGCTTTCCTGCTGCCTTCAGCCTCGACACCACCCTTTCCCACTTGGCGCCCTATCAAGAACAAAAATGGCCTATGGCTGGAGATGGGTCCCATGCCCAAAGAGCCAGCAGGGAAAACTATGCCTTGTTCTAAAGCTCTTTGTGATCCGCTTGTGTATCCGCACAGACCTGGGGGCTGCAGGCTTTCCTGCTGCCTTCAGCCTCAAAACCATCCTATGCCACTACGCACCGCGCCAGGCACAAAAATAGCCATACGGCTGGAGATGGGTCCCCCGCCCAAAGAGCCAGCAGGGAAAATTATGCCTTGTTCTAAAGCTCTTTGGGAACCGCTTGCGTAGACCCACACACCTGGGGGCTGCAGGCTTTCCTGCTGCCTTCAGCCTCGACAGCACCCTTTCCCACTTGGCTTCGCGCCAGGCACAAAAATGGCCTATGGCTGTAGATGGGTCCCATGCCCTAAGAGCCAGCTAGGAAAACTAAGCCTTGTTCTAAAGCTCTTTGGGAACCGCTTGCGTAGCACCACAAACCTGGGGGCTGCAGGCTTTGCTCCTGCCTTCAGCCTCAAAGCCACCCTTTCCGACCTGGTGCCGCGCCAGGCTCAAAAATGGCCATACGGCTGGAGATGGGTCCCCCGCCCAGAGAGCCAGCAGGGAAAACTATGCCTTGTTCTAAAGCTCTTTGGGAACCGCTTGCGTAGCCCCACAGACCTGGGGGCTGCGGGCTTTCCTGCTGCCTTCAGCCTCGACACCACCCTTTCCCACTTGGCGCCCTATCAAGAACAAAAATGGCCTATGGCTGGAGATGGGTCCCATGCCCAAAGAGCCAGCAGGGAAAACTATGCCTTGTTCTAAAGCTCTTTGGGAACCGCTTGCGTAGCCCCACACACGTGGGGGCTGCGGGCTTTCCTGCTGCCTTCAGCCTCAAAACCACCCTTTCCCACTTGGCCCCCGGCCAGGCACAAAAATGGCCATACGGCTGGAGATGGGTCCCCCGCCCAAAGAGCCAGCAGGGAAAATTATGCCTTGTTTTAAAGCTCTTTGGGAACCGCTTGCGTAGCCCTACAGACCTGGGGGCTGCGGGCTTTCCTGCTGCATTCAAGCCTCAAAGCCACCCTTTCCCACTGGGCGCCGGGCCAGGCACAAAAATGGCCTGTGGCTGGAGATGGGTCCCGCGCCCAAAGAGCCAGCAGGGAAAACTATGCCTTGTTCTAAAGCTCTTTGGGAACCGCTTGCTTGGCCCCACAGACCTGGGGGCTGCAGGCTTTGCTGCTGCCTTCAGCCTCAAAGCCACCCTTTCCCACTTGGCGCCCTATCAAGCACAAAAATGGCCTATGGCTGGAGATGGGTCCCATGCCCAAAGACCCAGCAGGGAAAACTATGCCTTGTTCTAAAGCTCTTTGGGAACCGCTTGCTTGGCCCCACAGACCTGGGGGCTGCGGGCTTTCCTGCTGACTTCAGCCTCGACACCACCCTTTCCCACTTGGCGCCGCGCCAGGCACAAAAATGGCCATACGGCTGGAGATGGGTCCCCCGCCCAAAGAGCCAGCAGGGAAAACTATGCCTTATTCTAAAGCTCTTTGGGAACCGCTTGCGTAGCCGCACAGACCTGGGGGCTGCGGGCTTTCCTGCTGCCTTCACCCTCAAAACCACCCTTTCCCACTTGGCACTGCTCCAGGCTCAAAAATGGCCATACGGCTGGAGATGGGTCCCCCGCCCAGAGAGCCAGCAGGGAAAACTATGCCTTGTTCTAAAGCTCTTTGGGAACCGCTTGCGTAGCCCCACAGACCTGGGGGCTGCGGGCTTTCCTGCTGCCTTCAGCCTCAACACCACCCTTTCCCACTTGGCGCCGGGCCAGGCACAAAAATGGCCATATGGCTGGAGATGGGTCCCATGCCCAAAGAGCCAGCAGGGAAAACTATGCCTTGTTCTAAAGCTCTTTGGGAACCGCTTGCATAGCCCCACAGACCTGGGGGCTGCGGGCTTTGCTGCTGCCTTCAGCCTCAAAGCCACCCTTTCCCACTTGGCGCCGCGCCAGGCACAAAAATGGCCATACGGCTGGAGATGGGTCCCCCGCCCAAAGAGCCAGCAGGGAAAACTATGCCTTGTTCTAAAGCTCTTTGGGAACCGCTTGCGTAGCCCCACAGACCTGGGGGCTGCAGTCTTTGCTGCTGCCTTCAGCGTCAAAACCACCCTTTCCCACTACGCACCGCGCCAGGCACAAAAATGGCCATACGGCTGGAGATGGGTCCCCCGCCCAAAGAGCCAGCAGGGAAAAATATGCCTTGTTCTAAAGCTCTTTGGGAACCGCTTGCTTGGCCCCACAGACGTGGGGGCTGCGGGCTTTCCTGCTGCCTTCAGCCTCAAAACCACCCTGTGCCACTACGCACCGCGTCAGGCACAAAAATAGCCATACGGCTGGAGATGGGTCCCCCACCCAAAGAGCCAGCAGGGAAAATTATGCCTTGTTCTAAAGCTCTTTGGGAACCGCTTGCGTAGCCGCACAGACCTGGGGGCTGCGGGCTTTCCTGCTGTCTTCAGCCTCAAAGCCACCCTTTCCCACTTGGCGCCCTATCAGGCACAAAAATGGCCTATGGGTGGAGATGGGTCCCATGCCCAAAGAGCCAGCAGGGAAAACTATGCCTTGTTCTAAAGCTCTTTGGGAACCGCTTGCGTAGCCCCACACACGTGGGGGCTGCGGCCTTTCCTGCTGCCTTCAGCCTCAAAACCACCCTTTCCCACTTGGCACTGCTCCAGGCTCAAAAATGGCCATACGGCTGGAGATGGGTCCCCCGCCCAGAGAGCCAGCAGGGAAAACTATGCCTTGTTCTAAAGCTCTTTGGGAACCGCTTGCGTAGCCCCACAGACCTGGGGGCTGCGGGCTTTCCTGCTGCCTTCAGCCTCAAAGCCACCCTTTCGCACTTGGGGCTTCGCCAGGCACAAAAATGGCCATATGGCTGGAGATGGGTCCCCCGCCCAAAGAGCGAGCAGGGAAAACTATGCCTTGTTCTAAAGCTCTTTGGGAACCGCTTGCTTGGCCCCACAGACCTGGGGGCTGCGGGCTTTCCTGCTGCCTTCAGCCTCGACAACACCCTTTCCCACTTGGTGTCGCGCCAGGCACAAAAATGGCCTATGGCTGGAGATGGGTCTCCCGCCCAAAGAGCCAGTAGGGAAAACTATGCCTTGTTCTAAAGCTCTTTGGGAACCGCTTGCGTAGCCCCACAGACCTGGGGGCTGAGGGCTTTCCTGCTGCCTTCAGCGTCAAAGCCACCCTTTCCCACTTGGCGTCGTGCCAGGCACAAAAATGGCCATATGTCTGCAGATGGGTCCCCCGCCCAAAGAGCCAGCAGGGAAAACTATGCCTTGTTCTAAAGCTCTTTGGGAACCGCTTGCGTAGCCCCACAGACCTGGGGGCTGCGGGCTTTCCTGCTGTCTTCAGCCTCAAAGCAACCCTTTCCCACTTGGCGCCCTATCAGGCACAAAAATGGCCTATGGCTGGAGATGGGTCCCATGCCTAAAGAGCCAGCAGGGAAAACTATGCCTTGTTCTAAAGCTCTTTGGGAACTGCTTGCGTAGCCCCACAGACCTGGGGGCTGCGGGCTTTGCTGCTGCCTTCAGCCTCAAAGCCACCCTTTCCCACTTGGCGCCGCGCCAGGCACAAAAATGGCCATACGGCTGGAGATGGGTCCCCCGCCCAAAGAGCCAGCAGGGAAAACTATGCCTTGTTCTAAAGCTCTTTGGGAACTGCTTGCTTGGCCCCACAGACCTGGGGGCTGCAGGCTTTGCTGCTACCTTCAGCCTCGACACCACCCTTTCCCACTTGGCGTCGTGCCAGGCACAAAAATGGCCTATGGCTGGAGATGGGTCCCCCGCCCAAAGAGACAGCAGGGAAAACTATGCCTTGTTCTAAAGCTCTTTGGGAACCGCTTGCTTGGCCCCACAGACCTGGGGGCTGCAGGCTTTCCTGCTGCCTTCAGCCTCAAAGCCACCCTTTCGCACTTGGCGTCGTGCCAGGCACAAAAATGGCCATATGTCTGCAGATGGGTCCCCCGCCCAAAGAGCCAGCAGGGAAAACTATGCCTTGTTCTAAAGCTCTTTGGGAACCGCTTGCGTAGCCCCACAGACCTGGGGGCTGCAGGCTTTCCTGCTGCCTTCAGCCTTGACACCACCCTTTCCCACTTGGCACTGCTCCAGGCACAAAAATGGCCTATGGCTGGAGATGGGTCCCATGCCTAAAGAGCCAGCAGGGAAAACTATGCCTTGTTCTAAAGCTCTTTGGGAACCGCTTGCGTAGCCCCACAGACCTGGGGGCTGCGGGCTTTGCTGCTGCCTTCAGCCTCAAAGCCACCCTTTCCCACTTGGCGCCGCGCCAGGCACAAAAATGGCCATACGGCTGGAGATGGGTCCCCCGCCCAAAGAACCAGCAGGGAAAACTATGCCTTGTTCTAAAGCTCTTTGGGAACCGCTTGCTTGGCCCCACAGACGTGGGGGCTGCAGGCTTTGCTGCTGCCTTCAGCCTCAAAGCCACCCTTTCCCACTTGGCGTCGTGCCAGGCACAAAAATGGCCATATGTCTGCAGATGGGTCCCCCGCCCAAAGAGCCAGCAGGGAAAACTATGCCTTGTTCTAAAGCTCTTTGGGAACCGCTTGCATAGCCCCACAGACCTGGGGGCTGCGGGCTTTCCTGCTGCCTTCAGCCTCGACACCACCCTTTCCCACTTGGCGCCGCGCCAGGCACAAAAATGGCCATACGGCTGGAGATGGGTCCCCCGCCCAGAGAGCCAGCAGGGAAAACTATGCCTTGTTCTAAAGCTCTTTGGGAACTGCTTGCGTAGCCCCACAGACCTGGGGGCTGCGGGCTTTCCTGCTGCCTTCAGCCTCAAAACCACCCTTTCCCACTTGGCGCCGCGCCAGGCACAAAAATGGCCTATGGCTGGAGATGGGTCCCCCGCCCAAAGAGCCAGCAGGGAAAACTATGCCTTGTTCTAAAGCTCTTTGGGAACCGCTTGCTTGGCCCCACAGACCTGGGGGCTGCGGGCTTTGCTGATGCCTTCAGCGTCAAAGACACCCTTTCCCATTTGGCTCCGCGCCAGGCACAAAAATGGCCATACGGATGGAGATGGGTCCCCCGCCCAAAGAGCCAGCAGGGAAAACTATGCCTTGTTCTAAAGCTCTTTGGGAACCGCTTGCGTAGCCCCACAGACCTGGGGGCTGCGGGCTTTCCTGCTGCCTTCAGCCTTGACACCACCCTTTCCCACTTGGCGCCGGGCCAGGGACAAAAATGGCCTATGGCTGGAGATGGGCCCCCTGCCAAAAGAGCCAGCAGGGAAAACTATGCCTTGTTCTAAAGCTCTTTGGGAACCGCTTGCGTAGCCCCACAGACCTGGGGGCTGCGGGCTTTCCTGCTGCCTTCAGCCTCAAAGCCACCCTTTCCCACTTGGCGCCGCGCCAGGCACAAAAATGGCCTATGGCTGGAGATGGGTCCCATGCCCAAAGAGCCAGCAGGGAAAACTATGCCTTGTTCTAAAGCTCTTTGGGAACCGCTTGCTTGGCCCCACAGACCTGGGGGCTGCAGGCTTTTCTGCTGCCTTCAGCCTCAAAGCCACCCTTTCCCACTTGGCGCTGCGCCATGCACAAAAATGGCCGTACGGCTGGAGATGGGTCCCCCGCCCAAAGAGCCAGCAGGGAAAACTATGCCTTGTTCTAAAGCTCTTTGGGAACCGCTTGCGTAGCCGCACAGACCTGGGGGCTGCGGGCTTTGCTGCTGCCTTCAGCCTCAAAGCCACCCTTTCCCACTTGGCGCCGGGCCAGGCGCAAAAATGGCCATACGGCTGGAGATGGGTCCCCCGCCCAAAGAGCCAGCAGGGAAAACTATGCCTTATTCTAAAGCTCTTTGGGAACCGCTTGCGTAGCCCCACAGACCTGGGGGCTGCGGGCTTTCCTGCTGCCTTCAGCCTCGACACCACCCTTTCCCACTTGGCGCCCTATCAAGCACAAAAATGGCCTATGGCTGGAGATGGGTCCCATGCCCAAAGAGCCAGCAGGGAAAACTATGCCTTGTTCTAAAGCTCTTTGGGAACCGCTTGCGTAGCCCCACACACGTGGGGGCTGCGGGCTTTCCTGCTGCCTTCAGCCTCAAAACCACCCTTTCCCACTTGACCCCCGGCCAGGCACAAAAATGGCCATACGGCTGGAGATGGGTCCCCCGCCCAAAGAGCCAGCAGGGAAAATTATGCCTTGTTTTAAAGCTCTTTGGGAACCGCTTGCGTAGCCCTACAGACCTGGGGGCTGCGGGCTTTCCTGCTGCATTCAAGCCTCAAAGCCACCCTTTCCCACTGGGCGCCGGGCCAGGCACAAAAATGGCCTGTGGCTGGAGATGGGTCCCCCGCCCAAAGAGCCAGCAGGGAAAACTATGCCTTGTTCTAAAGCTCTTTGGGAACCGCTTGCTTGGCCCCACAGACCTGGGGGCTGCAGGCTTTGCTGCTGCCTTCAGCCTCAAAGCCACCCTTTCCCACTTGGCGCCCTATCAAGCACAAAAATGGCCTATGGCTGGAGATGGGTCCCATGCCCAAAGAGCCAGCAGGGAAAACTATGCCTTGTTCTAAAGCTCTTTGGGAACCGCTTGCTTGGCCCCACAGACCTGGGGGCTGCGGGCTTTCCTGCTGCCTTCAGCCTCGACACCACCCTTTCCCACTTGGCGCCGCGCCAGGCACAAAAATGGCCATACGGCTGGAGATGGGTCCCCCGCCCAAAGAGCCAGCAGGGAAAACTATGCCTTGTTCTAAAGCTCTTTGGGAACCGCTTGCGTAGCCCCACAGACCTGGGGGCTGCGGGCTTTCCTGCTGCCTTCACCCTCAAAACCACCCTTTCCCACTTGGCACTGCTCCAGGCTCAAAAATGGCCATACGGCTGGAGATGGGTCCCCCGCCCAGAGAGCCAGCAGGGAAAACTATGCCTTGTTCTAAAGCTCTTTGGGAACCGCTTGCGTAGCCCCACAGACCTGGGGGCTGCGGGCTTTCCTGCTGCCTTCAGCCTCAAAGCCACCCTTTCCCACTTGGCGCCGGGCCAGGCACAAAAATGGCCATACGGCTGGAGATGGGTCCCCCGCCCAAAGAGCCAGCAGGGAAAACTATGCCTTGTTCTAAAGCTCTTTGGGAACCGCTTGCGTAGCCCCACAGACCTGGGGCTGCAGGGTTTGTGCTGCCTTCAGCGTCAAAGCCACCCTTTCCCACTTGGCGCTGCGCCATGCACAAAAATGGCCGTACGGCTGGAGATGGGTCCCCCGCCCAAAGAGCCAGCAGGGAAAACTATGCCTTGTTCTAAAGCTCTTTGGGAACCGCTTGCGTAGCCCCACAGACCTGGGGGCTGCGGGCTTTGCTGCTGCCTTCAGCCTCAAAGCCACCCTTTCCCACTTGGCGCCGGGCCAGGCGCAAAAATGGCCATACGGCTGGAGATGGGTCCCCCGCCCAAAGAGCCAGCAGGGAAAACTATGCCTTGTTCTAAAGCTCTTTGTGATCCGCTTGTGTATCCGCACAGACCTGGGGGCTGCAGGCTTTCCTGCTGCCTTCAGCCTCAAAACCATCCTATGCCACTACGCACCGCGCCAGGCACAAAACTAGCCATACGGCTGGAGATGGGTCCCCCGCCCAAAGAGCCAGCAGGGAAAATTATGCCTTGTTCTAAAGCTCTTTGGGAACCGCTTGCGTAGACCCACACACCTGGGGGCTGCAGGCTTTCCTGCTGCCTTCAGCCTCGACAGCACCCTTTCCCACTTGGCTTCGCGCCAGGCACAAAAATGGCCTATGGCTGGAGATGGGTCCCATGCCCTAAGAGCCAGCTAGGAAAACTAAGCCTTGTTCTAAAGCTCTTTGGGAACCGCTTGCGTAGCACCACAAACCTGGGGGCTGCAGGCTTTGCTCCTGCCTTCAGCCTCAAAGCCACCCTTTCCGACCTGGTGCCGCGCCAGGCTCAAAAATGGCCATACGGCTGGAGATGGGTCCCCCGCCCAGAGAGCCAGCAGGGAAAACTATGCCTTGTTCTAAAGCTCTTTGGGAACCGCTTGCGTAGCCCCACAGACCTGGGGGCTGCGGGCTTTCCTGCTGCCTTCAGCCTCGACACCACCCTTTCCCACTTGGCGCCCTATCAAGAACAAAAATGGCCTATGGCTGGAGATGGGTCCCATGCCCAAAGAGCCAGCAGGGAAAACTATGCCTTGTTCTAAAGCTCTTTGGGAACCGCTTGCGTAGCCCCACACACGTGGGGGCTGCGGGCTTTCCTGCTGCCTTCAGCCTCAAAACCACCCTTTCCCACTTGGCCCCCGGCCAAGCACAAAAATGGCCATACGGCTGGAGATGGGTCCCCCGCCCAAAGAGCCAGCAGGGAAAATTATGCCTTGTTTTAAAGCTCTTTGGGAACCGCTTGCGTAGCCCTACAGACCTGGGGGCTGCGGGCTTTCCTGCTGCATTCAAGCCTCAAAGCCACCCTTTCCCACTGGGCGCCGGGCCAGGCACAAAAATGGCCTGTGGCTGGAGATGGGTCCCGCGCCCAAAGAGCCAGCAGGGAAAACTATGCCTTGTTCTAAAGCTCTTTGGGAACCGCTTGCTTGGCCCCACAGACCTGGGGGCTGCAGGCTTTGCTGCTGCCTTCAGCCTCAAAGCCACCCTTTCCCACTTGGCGCCCTATCAAGCACAAAAATGGCCTATGGCTGGAGATGGGTCCCATGCCCAAAGACCCAGCAGGGAAAACTATGCCTTGTTCTAAAGCTCTTTGGGAACCGCTTGCTTGGCCCCACAGACCTGGGGGCTGCGGGCTTTCCTGCTGACTTCAGCCTCGACACCACCCTCTCCCACTTGGCGCCGCGCCAGGCACAAAAATGGCCATACGGCTGGAGATGGGTCCCCCGCCCAAAGAGCCAGCAGGGAAAACTATGCCTTATTCTAAAGCTCTTTGGGAACCGCTTGCGTAGCCGCACAGACCTGGGGGCTGCGGGCTTTCCTGCTGCCTTCACCCTCAAAACCACCCTTTCCCACTTGGCACTGCTCCAGGCTCAAAAATGGCCATACGGCTGGAGATGGGTCCCCCGCCCAGAGAGCCAGCAGGGAAAATTATGCCTTGTTCTAAAGCTCTTTGGGAACCGCTTGCGTAGCCCCACAGACCTGGGGGCTGCGGGCTTTCCTGCTGCCTTCAGCCTCAACACCACCCTTTCCCACTTGGCGCCGGGCCAGGCACAAAAATGGCCATATGGCTGGAGATGGGTCCCATGCCCAAAGAGCCAGCAGGGAAAACTATGCCTTGTTCTAAAGCTCTTTGGGAACCGCTTGCATAGCCCCACAGACCTGGGGGCTGCGGGCTTTGCTGCTGCCTTCAGCCTCAAAGCCACCCTTTCCCACTTGGCGCCGCGCCAGGCACAAAAATGGCCATACGGCTGGAGATGGGTCCCCCGCCCAAAGAGCCAGCAGGGAAAACTATGCCTTGTTCTAAAGCTCTTTGGGAACCGCTTGCGTAGCCCCACAGGCCTGGGGGCTGCAGTCTTTGCTGCTGCCTTCAGCGTCAAAACCACCCTTTCCCACTACGCACCGCGCCAGGCACAAAAATGGCCATACGGCTGGAGATGGGTCCCCCGCCCAAAGAGCCAGCAGGGAAAAATATGCCTTGTTCTAAAGCTCTTTGGGAACCGCTTGCTTGGCCCCACAGACGTGGGGGCTGCGGGCTTTCCTGCTGCCTTCAGCCTCAAAACCACCCTGTGCCACTACGCACCGCGTCAGGCACAAAAATGGCCATATGGCTGGAGATGGGTCCCCCGCCCAAAGAGCCAGCAGGGAAAACTATGCCTTGTTCTAAAGCTCTTTGGGAACCGCTTGCGTAGCCCCACAGACCTGGGGGCTGCGGGCTTTCCTGCTGCCTTCAGCCTCAAAGCCACCCTTTCCCACTTTGTGCCGGGTCAGGGACAAAAATGGCCATACGGCTGGAGATGGGTCCCATGCCCAAAGAGCCAGCAGGGAAAACTATGCCTTGTTCTAAAGCTCTTTGGGAACCGCTTGCTTGGCCCCACAGACCTGGGGGCTGCAGGCTTTGCTGCTGCCTTCAGCCTCGACACCACCCTTACCCACTTGGCGCCGCGCCAGGCACAAAAATGGCCATACGGCTGGAGATGGGTCCCCCGCCCAAAGAGCCAGCAGGGAAAACTATGCCTTGTTCTAAAGCTCTTTGGGAACCGCTTGCTTGGCCCCACAGACGTGGGGGCTGCGGGCTTTCCTGCTGCCTTCAGCCTCAAAACCACCCTATGCCACTACGCACCGCGTCAGGCACAAAAATAGCCATACGGATGGAGATGGGTCCCCCACCCAAAGAGCCAGCAGGGAAAACTATGCCTTGTTCTAAAGCTCTTTGGGAACCGCTTGCGTAGCCCCACAGACCTGGGGGCTGCGGGCTTTCCTGCTGCCTTCAGCCTCAAAGCCACCCTTTCCCACTTGGCGCCCTATCAGGCACAAAAATGGCCTATGGGTGGAGATGGGTCCCATGCCCAAAGAGCCAGCAGGGAAAACTATGCCTTGTTCTAAAGCTCTTTGGGAACCGCTTGCGTAGCCCCACAGACCTGGGGGCTGCGGGCTTTCCTGCTGCCTTCAGCCTCGATACCACCATTTCCCACTTGGCGCTGCGCCATGCACAAAAATGGCCATATGGCTGGAGATGGGTCCCCCGCCCAAAGAGCCAGCAGGGAAAACTATGCCTTGTTCTAAAGCTCTTTGGGAACCGCTTGCATAGCCCCACAGACCTGGGGGCTGCGGGCTTTCCTGCTGCCTTCAGCCTCGACACCACCCTTTCCCTCTTGGCGCCGCGCTAGGCACAAAAATGGCCGTACGGCTGGAGATGGGTCCCCCGCCCAAAGAGCCAGCAGGGAAAACTATGCCTTGTTCTAAAGCTCTTTGGGAACCGCTTGCGTAGCCCCACAGACCTGGGGGCTGCAGGCTTTCCTGCTGCCTTCAGCCTCAAAACCACCCTTTCCCACTACGCAACGCGCCAGGCATAAAAATAGCCATACGACTGGAGATGGGTCCCCCGCCCAAAGAGCCAGCAGGGAAAACTATGCCTTGTTCTAAAGCTCTTTGGGAACCGCTTGCGTAGCCCCACAGACCTTGGGGCTGCGGGCTTTCCTGCTGCCTTCAGCCTCGACAGCACCCTTTCCCACTTGGCTTCGCGCCAGGCACAAAAATGGCCTATGGCTGGAGATGGGTCCCATGCCCAAAGAGCCAGCAGGGAAAACTATGCCTTGTTCTAAAGCTCTTTGGGAACCGCTTGCGTAGCCCCACAGACCTGGGGGCTGCGGGCTTTCCTGCTGTCTTCAGCCTCAAAGCAACCCTTTCCCACTTGGCGCCCTATCAAGCACAAAAATGGCCTATGGCTGGAGATGGGTCCCATGCCCAAAGAGCCAGCAGGGAAAACTATGCCTTGTTCTAAAGCTCTTTGGGAACCGCTTGCGTAGCCCCACACACCTGGGGGCTGCGGGCTTTCCTGCTGCCTTCAGCCTTGACACCACCCTTTCCCACTTGGCGCCCTATCAAGCACAAAAATGGCCTATGGCTGGAGATGGGTCCCATGCCCAAAGAGCCAGCAGGGAAAACTATGCCTTGTTCTAAAGCTCTTTGGGAACCGCTTGCTTGGCCCCACAGACCTGGGGGCTGCGGGCTTTCCTGCTGCCTTCAGCCTCGACACCACCCTTTCAAACTTGGCGCCGCGCCAGGCACAAAAATGGCCATACGGCTGGAGATGGGTCCCCCACCCAAAGAGCCAGCAGGGAAAACTATGCCTTGTTCTAAAGCTCTTTGGGAACCGCTTGCGTAGCCCCACCGACCTGGGGGCTGCGGGCTTTCCTGCTGCCTTCACCCTCAAAACCACCCTTTCCCACTTGGCACTGCTCCAGGCTCAAAAATGGCCATACGGCTGGAGATGGGTCCCCCGCCCAAAGAGCCAGCAGGGAAAACTATGCCTTGTTCTAAAGCTCTTTGGGAACCGCTTGCGTAGCCCCACAGACCTGGGGGCTGCGGGCTTTCCTGCTGCCTTCAGCCTCAAAGCCACCCTTTCCCACTTGGCGCCGGGCCAGGCACAAAAATGGCCATACGGCTGGAGATGGGTCCCCCGCCCAAAGAGCCAGCAGGGAAAACTATGCCTTGTTCTAAAGCTCTTTGGGAACCGCTTGCGTAGCCCCACAGACCTGGGGGCTGCAGTCTTTGCTGCTGCCTTCAGCCTCAACACCACCCTTTCCCACTTGGCGCCGGGCCAGGGACAAAAATGGCCATACGGCTGGAGATGGGTCCCCTGCCCAAAGAGCCAGCAGGGAAAACTATGCCTTGTTCTAAAGCTCTTTGGTGAACCGCTTGCGTAGCCCCACAGACCTGGGGGCTGCGGGCTTTCCTGCTGCCTTCAGCGTCAAAACCACCCTTTCCCACTACGCACCGCGCCAGGCACAAAAATGGCCATACGGCTGGAGATGGGTCCCCCGCCCAAAGAGCCAGCAGGGAAAACTATGCCTTGTTCTAAAGCTCTTTGGGAACCGCTTGCTTGGCCCCACAGACGTGGGGGCTGCGGGCTTTCCTGCTGCCTTCAGCCTCAAAACCACCCTATGCCACTACGCACCGCGTCAGGCACAAAAATAGCCATACGGCTGGAGATGGGTCCCCCACCGAAAGAGCCAGCAGGGAAAACTATGCCTTGTTCTAAAGCTCTTTGGGAACCGCTTGCGTAGCCCCACAGACCTGGGGGCTGCAGGCTTTCCTGCTGTCTTTAGCCTCAAAGCCACCCTTTCTCACTTGGCGCCCTATCAGGCACAAAAATGGCCTATGGGTGGAGATGGGTCCCATGCCCAAAGAGCCAGCAGGGAAAACTATGCCTTGTTCTAAAGCTCTTTGGGAACCGCTTGCGTAGCCCCACAGACCTGGGGGCTGCGGGCTTTCCTGCTGCCTTCAGCCTCAAAGCCACCCTTTCCCACTTGGCGCTGCGCCATGCACAAAAATGGCCATACGGCTGGAGATGGGTCCCCCGCCCAAAGAGCCAGCAGGGAAAACTATGCCTTGTTCTAAAGCTCTTTGGGAACTGCTTGCGTAGATCCACAGACCTGGGGGCTGCGGGCTTTCCTGCTGCCTTTAGCCTCGACACCACCCTTTCCCTCTTGGCGCCGCGCCAGGCACAAAAATGGCCGTACGGCTGGAGATGGGTCCCCCGTCCGAAGAGCCAGCAGGGAAAATTATGCCTTGTTCTAAAGCTCTTTGGGAACCGCTTGCGTAGCCCCACAGACCTGGGGGCTGCGGGCTTTCCTGCTGCCTTCAGCCTCGACACCACCCTTTCCCACTTGGCGCCCTATCAAGCACAAAAATGGCCTATGGCTGGAGATGGGTCCCATGCCCAAAGAGCCAGCAGGGAAAACTATGCCTTGTTCTAAAGCTCTTTGGGAACCGCTTGCGTAGCCCCACACACGTGGGGGCTGCGGGCTTTCCTGCTGCCTTCAGCCTCAAAACCACCCTTTCCCACTTGGCCCCCGGCCAGGCACAAAAATGGCCATACGGCTGGAGATGGGTCCCCCGCCCAAAGAGCCAGCAGGGAAAATTATGCCTTGTTCTAAAGCTCTTTGGGAACCGCTTGCGTAGCCGCACAGACCTGGGGGCTGCGGGCTTTCCTGCTGCCTTTAGCCTCGACACCACCCTTTCCCTCTTGGCTCCGCGCCAGGCACAAAAATGGCCGTACGGCTGGAGATGGGTCCCCCGCCCAAAGAGCCAGCAGGGAAAACTATGCCTTGTTCTAAAGCTCTTTGGGAACCGCTTGCGTAGCCCCACAGACCTGGGGGCTGCAGGCTTTCCTGCTGCCTTCAGCCTCAAAACCACCCTTTCCCACTACGCAACACGCCAGGCATAAAAATAGCCATACGACTGGAGATGGGTCCCCCGCCCAAAGAGCCAGCAGGGAAAACTATGCCTTGTTCTAAAGCTCTTTGGGAACCGCTTGCGTAGCCCCACAGACCTTGGGGCTGCGGGCTTTCCTGCTGCCTTCAGCCTCGACAGCACCCTTTCCCACTTGGCTTCGCGCCAGGCACAAAAATGGCCTATGGCTGGAGATGGGTCCCATGCCCTAAGAGCCAGCTGGGAAAACTATGCCTTGTTCTAAAGCTCTTTGGGAACCGCTTGCGTAGCACCACAGACCTGGGGGCTGCAGGCTTTGCTCCTGCCTTCAGCCTCAAAGCCACCCTTTCCCACCTGGCGCCGCACCAGGCTCAAAAATGGCCATACGGCTGGAGATGGGTCCCCCGCCTAGAGAGCCAGCAGCGAAAACTATGCCTTGTTCTAAAGCTCTTTGGGAACCGCTTGCGTAGCCCCACAGACCTGGGGGCTGCGGGCTTTCCTGCTGTCTTCAGCCTCAAAGCAACCCTTTCCCACTTGGCGCCCTATCAAGCACAAAAATGGCCTATGGCTGGAGATGGGTCCCATGCCCAAAGAGCCAGCAGGGAAAACTATGCCTTGTTCTAAAGCTCTTTGGGAACCGCTTGCGTAGCCCCACACACCTGGGGGCTGCGGGCTTTCCTGCTGCCTTCAGCCTCAAAACCACCCTTTCCCACTTGGCCCCCGGCCAGGCACAAAAATGGCCATACGGCTGGAGATGGGTCCCCCGCCCAAAGAGCCAGCAGGGAAAACTATGCCTTGTTCTAAAGCTCTTTGGGAACCGCTTGCGTAGCCCCACAGACCTGGGGGCTGCGGGCTTTGCTGCTGCCTTCAGCCTCAAAACCACCCTTTCCCACTTGGCGCTGCGCCAGGCACAAAAATGGCCATACGGCTGGAGATGGGTCCCCCGCCCAAAGAGCCAGCAGGGAAAATTATGCCTTGTTCTAAAGCTCTTTGGGAACCGCTTGCGTAGCCCCACAGACCTGGGGGCTGCGGGCTTTCCTGCTGCCTTTAGCCTCGACAAAACCCTTTCCCACTTGGCGCCGCGCCAGGCTCAAAAATGGCCATACGGCTGGAGATGGGTCCCATGCCCAAAGAGCCAGCAGGGAAAACTATGCCTTGTTCTAAAGCTCTTTGGGAACCGCTTGCGTAGCCCCACAGACCTGGGGGCTGCGGGCTTTCCTGCTGCCTTCAAGCCTCAAAGCCACCCTTTCCCACTGGGCGCCGGGCCAGGCACAAAAATGGCCTATGGCTGGAGATGGGTCCCCCGAACAAAGAGCCAGCAGGGAAAACTATGCCTTGTTCTAAAGCTCTTTGGGAACTGCTTGCGTAGCTCCACAGACCTGGGGGCTGCGGGCTTTCCTGCTGCCTTTAGCCTCGACACCACCCTTTCCCTCTTGGCGCCGCGCCAGGCACAAAAATGGCCGTACGGCTGGAGATGGGTCCCCCGTCCGAAGAGCCAGCAGGGAAAATTATGCCTTGTTCTAAAGCTCTTTGGGAACCGCTTGCGTAGCCGCACAGACCTGGGGGCTGCGGGCTTTCCTGCTGCCTTCAGCCTCGACACCACCCTTTCCCACTTGGCGCCCTATCAAGCACAAAAATGGCCTATGGCTGGAGATGGGTCCCATGCCCAAAGAGCCAGCAGGGAAAACTATGCCTTGTTCTAAAGCTCTTTGGGAACCGCTTGCGTAGCCCCACACACGTGGGGGCTGCGGGCTTTCCTGCTGCCTTCAGCCTCAAAACCACCCTTTCCCACTTGGCCCCCGGCCAGGCACAAAAATGGCCATACGGCTGGAGATGGGTCCCCCGCCCAAAGAGCCAGCAGGGAAAACTATGCCTTGTTCTAAAGCTCTTTGGGAACCGCTTGCTTGGCCCCAGAGACGTGGGGGCTGCGGGCTTTCCTGCTGCCTTCAGCGTCAAAACCACCCTTTCCCACTACGCACCGCGCCAGGCACAAAAATGGCCATACGGCTGGAGATGGGTCCCCCGCCCAAAGAGCCAGGAGGGAAAACTATGCCTTGTTCTAAAGCTCTTTGGGAACCGCTTGCTTGGCCCCACAGACCTGGGGGCTGCGGGCTTTCCTGCTGCCTTTAGCCTCGACACCACCCTTTCCCACTTTGCGCCGCATCAGGCACAAAAATGGCCATACGGCTGGAGATGGGTCCCCCGCCCAAAGAGCCAGCAGGGAAAACTATGCCTTGTTCTAAAGCTCTTTGGGAACCGCTTGCGTAGCCCCACAGACCTTGGGGCTGCGGGCTTTCCTGCTGCCTTCAGCCTCGACAGCACCCTTTCCCACTTGGCTTCGCGCCAGGCACAAAAATGGCCTATGGCTGGAGATGGGTCCCATGCCCTAAGAGCCAGCTGGGAAAACTATGCCTTGTTCTAAAGCTCTTTGGGAACCGCTTGCGTAGCCCCACAGACCTGGGGGCTGCGGGCTTTCCTGCTGCCTTCAAGCCTCAAAGCCACCCTTTCCCACTGGGCGCCGGGCCAGGCACAAAAATGGCCTATGGCTGGAGATGGGTCTCCCGAACAAAGAGCCAGCAGGGAAAACTATGCCTTGTTCTAAAGCTCTTTGGGAACTGCTTGCACAGCCCCACAGACCTGGGGGCTGCAGGCTTTCCTGCTGCCTTCAGCCTCAAAGCCACCCTTTCCCACTTGGCGCCCTATCAAGCACAAAAATGGCCTATGGCTGGAGATGGGTCCCAGGCCCAAAGAGCCAGCAGGGAAAACTATGCCTTGTTCTAAAGCTCTTTGGGAACCGCTTGCGTAGCCCCACACACCTGGGGGCTGCGGGCTTTCCTGCTGCCTTCAGCCTCGACAGCACCCTTTCCCACTTGGCGCCGCGCCAGGCACAAAAATGGCCATACGGCTGGAGATGGGTCCCCCGCCCAAAGAGCCAGCAGGGAAAACTATGCCTTGTTCTAAAGCTCTTTGCGAACCGCTTGCGTAGCCCCACAGACCTGGGGGCTGCGTGCTTTCCTGCTGCCTTCACCCTCAAAACCACCCTTTCCCACTTGGCACTGCTCCAGGCTCAAAAATGGCCATACGGCTGCAGATGGGTCCCCCGCCCAGAGAGCCAGCAGGGAAAACTATGCCTTGTTCTAAAGCTCTTTGGGAACCGCTTGCGTAGCCCCACAGACCTGGGGGCTGCGGGCTTTGCTGCTGCCTTCAGCCTCAAAGCCACCCTTTCCCACTTGGCGCCGGGCCAGGCACAAAAATGGCCATACGGCTGGAGATGGGTCCCCCGCCCAAAGAGCCAGCAGGGAAAACTATGCCTTGTTCTAAAGCTCTTTGGGAACCGCTTGCTTGGCCCCACAAACTTGGGGACTGCAGTCTTTGCTGCTGCCTTCAGCCTCAACACCACCCTTTCCCACTACGCACCGCGCCAGGCACAAAAATGGCCATACGGCTGGAGATGGTTCCCCTGCCAAAAGAGCCAGCAGGGAAAACTATGCCTTGTTCTAAAGCTCTTTGGGAACCGCTTGCGTAGCCCCACAGACCTGGGGGCTGCGGGCTTTCCTGCTGCCTTCAGATTCAAAGCCACCCTTTCCCTCTTGGGGCTTCGCCAGGCACAAAAATGGCCATACGGCTGGAGATGGGTCCCCCGCCCAAAGAGCGAGCAGGGAAAACTATGCCTTGTTCTAAAGCTCTTTGGGAACCGCTTGCGTAGCCCCACAGACCTGGGGGCTGCGGGCTTTCCTGCTGCCTTCAGGCTCGACACCATCCTTTCCCACTTGGCGCTGCGCCAGGCTCAAAAATGGCCATACGGCTGGAGATGGGTCCCCCGCCCAAAGAGCCAGCAGGGAAAACTATGCCTTGTTCTAAAGCTCTTTGGGAACCGCTTGCGTAGCCCCACAGACCTGGGGGCTGCGGGCTTTGCTGCTGCCTTCAGCCTCAAAGCCACCCTTTCCCACTTGGCGCCGCGCCAGGCACAAAAATGGCCTATGGCTGGAGATGGGTCCCATGCCCAAAGAGCCAGCAGGGAAAACTATGCCTTGTTCTAAAGCTCTTTGGGAACCGCTTGCTTGGCCCCACAGACGTGGGGGCTGCGGGCTTTCCTGCTGCCTTCAGCCTCGACACCACCCTTTCCCACTTGGCACTGCTCCAGGCTCAAAAATGGCCATATGGCTGGAGATGGGTCCCCCGCCCAAAGAGCCAGCAGGGAAAACTATGCCTTGTTCTAAAGCTCTTTGGGAACCGCTTGCTTGGCCCCACAGACGTGGGGGCTGCGGGCTTTCCTGCTGCCTTCAGCCTCAAAACCACCCTTTCCCACTACGCACCGCGCCAGGCACAAAAATGGCCATACGGCTGGAGATGGGTCCCCCGCCCAAAGAGCCAGCAGGGAAAACTATGCCTTGTTCTAAAGCTCTTTGGGAACCGCTTGCGTAGCCCCACAGACCTGGGGGCTGCGGGCTTTCCTGCTGCCTTCAGCCTCGACAGCACCCTTTCCCACTTGGCTTCGCGCCAGGCACAAAAATGGCCTATGGCTGGAGATGGGTCCCATGCCCTAAGAGCCAGCTGGGAAAACTATGCCTTGTTCTAAAGCTCTTTGGGAACCGCTTGCGTAGCACCACAGACCTGGGGGCTGCAGGCTTTGCTCCTGCCTTCAGCCTCAAAGCCACCCTTTCCCACCTGGCGCCGCGCCAGGCTCAAAAATGGCCATACGGCTGGAGATGGGTCCCCCGCCCAGAGAGCCAGCAGGGAAAACTATGCCTTGTTCTAAAGCTCTTTGGGAACCGCTTGCGTAGCCCCACAGACCTGGGGGCTGCGGGCTTTCCTGCTGTCTTCAGCCTCAAAGCAACCCTTTCCCACTTGGCGCCCTATCAAGCACAAAAATGGCCTATGGCTGGAGATGGGTCCCATGCCCAAAGAGCCAGCAGGGAAAACTATGCCTTGTTCTAAAGCTCTTTGGGAACCGCTTGCGTAGCCCCACACACCTGGGGGCTGCGGGCTTTCCTGCTGCCTTCAGCCTCAAAACCACCCTTTCCCAATTGGCCCCCGGCCAGGCACAAAAATGGCCATACGGCTGGAGATGGGTCCCCCGCCCAAAGAGCCAGCAGGGAAAACTATGCCTTGTTCTAAAGCTCTTTGGGAACCGCTTGCGTAGCCGCACAGACCTGGGGGCTGCAGGCTTTGCTGCTGCCTTCAGCCTCAAAACCACCCTTTCCCACTGGGCGCCGGGCCAGGCACAAAAATGGCCTATGGCTGGAGATGGGTCCCCCGAACAAAGAGCCAGCAGGGAAAACTATGCCTTGTTCTAAAGCTCTTTGGGAACTGCTTGCGTAGCCCCACAGACCTGGGGGCTGCAGGCTTTCCTGCTGCCTTCACCCTCAAAACCACCCTTTCCCACTTGGCACTGCTCCAGGCTCAAAAATGGCCATACGGCTGCAGATGGGTCCCCCGCCCAAAGAGCCAGCAGGGAAAACTATGCCTTGTTCTAAAGCTCTTTGGGAACCGCTTGCGTAGCCCCACAGACCTGGGGGCTGCGGGCTTTCCTGCTGCCTTCAGCCTCAAAGCCACCCTTTCCCACTTGGCGCCGGGCCAGGCACAAAAATGGCCATACGGCTGGAGATGGGTCCCCCGCCCAAAGAGCCAGCAGGGAAAACTATGCCTTGTTCTAAAGCTCTTTGGGAACCGCTTGCTTGGCCCCACAGACCTGGGGGCTGCAGTCTTTGCTGCTGCCTTCAGCCTCAACACCACCCTTTCCCACTACGCACCGCGCCAGGCACAAAAATGGCCATACGGCTGGAGATGGGTCCCCTGCCAAAAGAGCCAGCAGGGAAAACTATGCCTTGTTCTAAAGCTCTTTGGGAACCGCTTGCGTAGCCCCACAGACCTGGGGGCTGCGGGCTTTCCTGCTGCCTTCAGATTCAAAGCCACCCTTTCCCTCTTGGGGCTTCGCCAGGCACAAAAATGGCCATACGGCTGGAGATGGGTCCCCCGCCCAAAGAGCGAGCAGGGAAAACTATGCATTGTTCTAAAGCTCTTTGGGAACCGCTTGCGTAGCCCCACAGACCTGGGGGCTGCAGGCTTTCCTGCTGCCTTCAGCCTCAAAGCCACCCTTTCCCACTTGGCGCTGCGCCAGGCTCAAAAATGGCCATACGGCTGGAGATGGGTCCCCCGCCCTAAGAGCCAGCAGGGAAAACTATGCCTTGTTCTAAAGCTCTTTGGGAACCGCTTGCATAGCCCCACAGACCTGGGGGCTGCAGGCTTTGCTCCTGCCTTCAGCCTCAAAGCCACCCTTTCCCACCTGGCGCCGCGCCAGGCTCAAAAATGGCCATACGGCTGGAGATGGGTCCCCCGCCCAAAGAGCCAGCAGGGAAAACTATGCCTTGTTCTAAAGCTCTTTGGGAACCGCTTGCGTAGCCCCACAGACCTGGGGGCTGCAGGCTTTCCTGCTGTCTTCAGCCTCAAAGCCACCCTTTCCCACTTGGCGCCCTATCAGGCACAAAAATGGCCTATGGCTGGAGATGGGTCCCATGCCCAAAGAGCCAGCAGGGAAAACTATGCCTTGTTCTAAAGCTCTTTGGGAACCGCTTGCTTGGCCCCAGAGACGTGGGGGCTGCGGGCTTTCCTGCTGCCTTCAGCGTCAAAACCACCCTTTCCCACTACGCACCGCGCCAGGCACAAAAATGGCCATACGGCTGGAGATGGGTCCCCCGCCCAAAGAGCCAGCAGGGAAAACTATGCCTTGTTCTAAAGCTCTTTGGGAACCGCTTGCTTGGCCCCACAGACGTGGGGGCTGCGGGCTTTCCTGCTGCCTTCAGCCTCGACACCACCCTATGCCACTACGCACCGCGTCAGGCACAAAAATAGCCATACGGCTGGAGATGGGTCCCCCACCCAAAGAGCCAGCAGGGAAAACTATGCCTTGTTCTAAAGCTCTTTGGGAACCGCTTGCATAGCCCCACAGACCTGGGGGCTGCGGGCTTTCCTGCTGTCTTCAGCCTCAAAGCCACCCTTTCCCACTTGGCGCCCTATCAGGCACAAAAATGGCCTATGGGTGGAGATGGGTCCCATGCCCAAAGAGCCAGCAGGGAAAACTATGCCTTGTTCTAAAGCTCTTTGGGAACCGCTTGCGTAGCCCCACAGACGTGGGGGCTGCGGGCTTTCCTGCTGCCTTCAGCCTCGATACCACCATTTCCCACTTGGCGCTGCGCCATGCACAAAAATGGCCATACGGCTGGAGATGAGTCCCCCGCCCAAAGAGCCAGCAGGGAAAACTATGCCTTGTTCTAAAGCTCTTTGGGAACCGCTTGCGTAGCCGCACAGACCTGGGGGCTGCGGGCTTTCCTGCTGCCTTTAGCCTCGACACCACCCTTTGCCTCTTGGCGCCGGGCCAGGCACAAAAATGGCCATATGGCTGGAGATGGGTCCCATGCCCAAAGAGCCAGCAGGGAAAACTATGCCTTGTTCTAAAGGTCTCTGGGAACCGCTTGCGTAGCCCCACAGACCTGGGGGCTGCGGGCTTTGCTGCTGCCTTCAGCCTCAAAGCCACCCTTTCCCACTTGGCGCCGCGCCAGGCACAAAAATGGCCATACGGCTGGAGATGGGTCCCATGCCCAAAGAGCCAGCAGGGAAAACTATGCCTTGTTCTAAAGCTCTTTGGGAACCGCTTGCTTGGCCCCACAGACCTGGGGGCTGCAGGCTTTGCTGCTGCCTTCAGCCTCGACACCACCCTTACCCACTTGGCGCCGCGCCAGGCACAAAAATGGCCATACGGCTGGAGATGGGTCCCCCGCCCAAAGAGCCAGCAGGGAAAACTATGCCTTGTTCTAAAGCTCTTTGGGAACCGCTTGCTTGGCCCCAGAGACGTGGGGGCTGCGGGCTTTCCTGCTGCCTTCAGCCTCGATACAACCCTTTCCCTCTTGGCGCCGCGCCAGGCACAAAAATGGCCGTACGGCTGGAGATGGGTCCCCCGCCCAAAGAGCCAGCAGGGAAAACTATGCCTTGTTCTAAAGCTCTTTGGGAACCGCTTGCGTAGCCGCACAGACCTGGGGGCTGCGGGCTTTCCTGCTGCCTTCAGCCTCAAAGCCACCCTTTCCCACTTTGCGCCGCATCAGGCACAAAAATGGATATACGGCTGGAGATGGGTCCCCCGCCCAAAGAGCCAGCAGGGAAAACCATGCCTTGTTCTAAAGCTCTTTGGGAACCGCTTGCGTAGCCCCACAGACCTGGGGGCTGCGGGCTTTGCTGCTGCCTTCAGCCTCAAAGCCACCCTTTCCCACTTGGCGCCGGGCCAGGCACAAAAATGGCCATACGGCTGGAGATGGGTCCCCCGCCCAAAGAGCCAGCAGGGAAAACTATGCCTTGTTCTAAAGCTCTTTGGGAACCGCTTGCTTGGCCCCACAGACCTGGGGGCTGCAGTCTTTGCTGCTGCCTTCAGCCTCAACACCACCCTTTCCCACTACGCACCGCGCCAGGCACAAAAATGGCCATACGGCTGGAGATGGGTCCCCTGCCAAAAGAGCCAGCAGGGAAAACTATGCCTTGTTCTAAAGCTCTTTGGGAACCGCTTGCGTAGCCCCACAGACCTGGGGGCTGCGGGCTTTCCTGCTGCCTTCAGATTCAAAGCCACCCTTTCCCTCTTGGGGCTTCGCCAGGCACAAAAATGGCCATACGGCTGGAGATGGGTCCCCCGCCCAAAGAGCCAGCAGGGAAAACTATGCATTGTTCTAAAGCTCTTTGGGAACCGCTTGCGTAGCCCCACAGACCTGGGGGCTGCGGGCTTTCCTGCTGCCTTCAGCCTCGACACCACCCTTTCCCACTTGGCGCTGCGCCAGGCTCAAAAATGGCCATACGGCTGGAGATGGGTCCCCCGCCCTAAGAGCCAGCAGGGAAAACTATGCCTTGTTCTAAAGCTCTTTGGGAACCGCTTGCATAGCCCCACAGACCTGGGGGCTGCAGGCTTTGCTCCTGCCTTCAGCCTCAAAGCCACCCTTTCCCACCTGGCGCCGCGCCAGGCTCAAAAATGGCCATACGGCTGGAGATGGGTCCCCCGCCCAAAGAGCCAGCAGGGAAAACTATGCCTTGTTCTAAAGCTCTTTGGGAACCGCTTGCGTAGCCCCACAGACCTGGGGGCTGCAGGCTTTCCTGCTGTCTTCAGCCTCGACAAAACCCTTTCCCACTTGGCGCCCTATCAGGCACAAAAATGGCCATACGGCTGGAGATGGGTCCCCCGCCCAAAGAGCCAGCAGGGAAAACTATGCCTTGTTCTAAAGCTCTTTGGGAACCGCTTGCGTAGCCCCACAGACCTGGGGGCTGCGGGCTTTGCTGCTGCCTTCAGCCTCAAAGCCACCCTTTCCCACTTGGCGCCGCGCCAGGCACAAAAATGGCCTATGGCTGGAGATGGGTCCCCCGCCCAAAGAGCCAGCAGGGAAAACTATGCCTTGTTCTAAAGCTCTTTGGGAACCGCTTGCTTGGCCCCAGAGACGTGGGGGCTGCGGGCTTTCCTGCTGCCTTCAGCGTCAAAAACACCCTTTCCCACTACGCACCGCGCCAGGCACAAAAATGGCCATACGGCTGGAGATGGGTCCCCCGCCCAAAGAGCCAGCAGGGAAAACTATGCCTTGTTCTAAAGCTCTTTGGGAACCGCTTGCTTGGCCCCACAGACCTGGGGGCTGCGGGCTTTCCTGCTGCCTTTAGCCTCGACACCACCCTTTCCCTCTTGGCGCCGGGCCAGGCACAAAAATGGCCATATGGCTGGAGATGGGTCCCATGCCCAAAGAGCCAGCAGGGAAAACTATGCCTTGTTCTAAAGGTCTCTGGGAACCGCTTGCGTAGCCCCACAGACCTGGGGGCTGCGGGCTTTGCTGCTGCCTTCAGCCTCAAAGCCACCCTTTCCCACTTGGCGCCGCGCCAGGCACAAAAATGGCCATACGGCTGGAGATGGGTCCCATGCCCAAAGAGCCAGCAGGGAAAACTATGCCTTGTTCTAAAGCTCTTTGGGAACCGCTTGCTTGGCCCCACAGACCTGGGGGCTGCAGGCTTTGCTGCTGCCTTCAGCCTCGACACCACCCTTACCCACTTGGCACCGCGCCAGGCACAAAAATGGCCATACGGCTGGAGATGGGTCCCCCGCCCAAAGAGCCAGCAGGGAAAACTATGCCTTGTTCTAAAGCTCTTTGGGAACCGCTTGCGTAGCCCCTCAGACCTGGGGGCTGCGGGCTTTCCTGCTGCCTTCAGCGTCAAAACCACCCTATGCCACTACGCACCGCGTCAGGCACAAAAATAGCCATACGGCTGGAGATGGGTCCCCCACCCAAAGAGCCAGCAGGGAAAACTATGCCTTGTTCTAAAGCTCTTTGGGAACCGCTTGCGTAGCCCCACAGACCTGGGGGCTGCAGGTTTTCCTGCTGTCTTCAGCCTCAAAGCCACCCTTTCCCACTTGGCGCCCTATCAGGCACAAAAATGGCCTATGGCTGGAGATGGGTCCCATGCCCAAAGAGCCAGCAGGGAAAACTATGCCTTGTTCTAAAGCTCTTTGGGAACCGCTTGCGTAGCCCCACAGACGTGGGGGCTGCGGGCTTTCCTGCTGCCTTCAGCCTCGATACCACCCTTTCCCTCTTGGCGCCGCGCCAGGCACAAAAATGGCCGTACGGCTGGAGATGGGTCCCCCGCCCAAAGAGCCAGCAGGGAAAACTATGCCTTGTTCTAAAGCTCTTTGGGAACCGCTTGCGTAGCCGCACAGACCTGGGGGCTGCGGGCTTTCCTGCTGCCTTCAGCCTCAAAGCCACCCTTTCCCACTTTGCGCCGCATCAGGCACAAAAATGGATATACGGCTGGAGATGGGTCCCCCGCCCAAAGAGCCAGCAGGGAAAACTATGCCTTGTTCTAAAGCTCTTTGGGAACCGCTTGCGTAGCCCCACAGACCTGGGGGCTGCAGGCTTTCCTGCTGCCTTCAGCCTCAAAACCACCCTTTCCCACTACGCAACGCGCCAGGCATAAAAATAGCCATACGACTGGAGATGGGTCCCCCGCCCAAAGAGCCAGCAGGGAAAACTATGCCTTGTTCTAAAGCTCTTTGGGAACCGCTTGCGTAGCCCCACAGACCTTGGGGCTGCGGGCTTTCCTGCTGCCTTCAGCCTCGACAGCACCCTTTCCCACTTGGCAATGCGCCAGGCACAAAAATGGCCTATGTCTGGAGATGGGTCTCCAGCCCTAAGAGCCAGCTGGGAAAACTATGCCTTGTTCTAAAGCTCTTTGGGAACCGCTTGCGTAGCACCACAGACCTGGGGGTTGCGGGCTTTGCTCCTGCCTTCAGCCTCAAAGCCACCCTTTCCCACCTGGCGCCGCGCCAGGCTCAAAAATGGCCATACGGCTGGAGATGGGTCCCCCGCCCAGAGAGCCAGCAGGGAAAACTATGCCTTGTTCTAAAGCTCTTTGGGAACCGCTTGCATAGCCCCACAGACCTGGGGGCTGCGGGCTTTCCTGCTGTCTTCAGCCTCAAAGCAACCCTTTCCCACTTGGCGCCCTATCAAGCACAAAAATGGCCTATGGCTGGAGATGGGTCCCATGCCCAAACAGCCAGCAGGGAAAACTATGCCTTGTTCTAAAGCTCTTTGGGAACCGCTTGCTTGGCCCCACAGACCTGGGGGCTGCGGGCTTTCCTGCTGCCTTCAGCCTCAAAACCACCCTTTCCCACTTGGCCCCCGGCCAGGCACAAAAATGGCCATACGGCTGGAGATGGGTCCCCCGCCCAAAGAGCCAGCAGGGAAAACTATGCCTTGTTCTAAAGCTCTTTGGGAACCGCTTGCGTAGCCCCACAGACCTGGGGGCTGCAGGCTTTGCTGCTGCCTTCAGCCTCAAAACCACCCTTTCCCACTTGGCGCTGCGCCAGGCACAAAAATGGCCATACGGCTGGAGATGGGTCCCCCGCCCAGAGAGCCAGCAGGGAAAACTATGCCTTGTTCTAAAGCTCTTTGGGAACCGCTTGCGTAGCCCCACAGACCTGGGGGCTGCAGGCTTTCCTGCTGCCTTCAAGCCTCAAAGCCACCCTTTCCCACTGGGCGCCGGGCCAGGCACAAAAATGGCCTATGGCTGGAGATGGGTCCCCCGAACAAAGAGCCAGCAGGGAAAACTATGCCTTGTTCTAAAGCTCTTTGGGAACTGCTTGCGTAGCCCCACAGACCTGGGGGCTGCAGGCTTTCCTGCTGCCTTCAGCCTCAAAGCCACCCTTTCCCACTTGGCGCCCTATCAAGCACAAAAATGGCCTATGGCTGGAGATGGGTCCCATGCCCAAAGAGCCAGCAGGGAAAACTATGCCTTGTTCTAAAGCTCTTTGGGAACCGCTTGCTTGGCCCCACAGACGTGGGGGCTGCGGGCTTTCCTGCTGCCTTCAGCCTCGACACCACCCTTTCCCACTTGGCGCCGCGCCAGGCACAAAAATGGCCATACGGCTGGAGATGGGTCCCCCGCCCAAAGAGCCAGCAGGGAAAACTATGCCTTGTTCTAAAGCTCTTTGGGAACCGCTTGCGTAGCCCCACAGACCTGGGGGCTGCGGGCTTTCCTGCTGCCTTCACCCTCAAAACCACCCTTTCCCACTTGGCACTGCTCCAGGCTCAAAAATGGCCATACGGCTGCAGATGGGTCCCCTGTCAAAAGAGCCAGCAGGGAAAACTATGCCTTGTTCTAAAGCTCTTTGGGAACCGCTTGCGTAGCCCCACAGACCTGGGGGCTGCGGGCTTTGCTGCTGCCTTCAGCCTCAAAGCCACCCTTTCCCACTTGGCGCCGGGCCAGGCACAAAAATGGCCATACGGCTGGAGATGGGTCCCCCGCCCAAAGAGCCAGCAGGGAAAACTATGCCTTGTTCTAAAGCTCTTTGGGAACCGCTTGCGTAGCCCCACAGACCTGGGGGCTGCAGGCTTTCCTGCTGCCTTCAGCCTCAACACCACCCTTTCCCACTACGCACCGCGCCAGGCACAAAAATGGCCATACGGCTGGAGATGGGTCCCCCGCCCAAAGAGCCAGCAGGGAAAACTATGCCTTGTTCTAAAGCTCTTTGGGAACCGCTTGCGTAGCCCCACAGACCTGGGGGCTGCGGGCTTTCCTGCTGCCTTCAAGCCTCAAAGCCACCCTTTCCCACTTGGCGCCCTATCAAGCACAAAAATGGCCTATGGCTGGAGATGGGTCCCAGGCCCAAAGAGCCAGCAGGGAAAACTATGCCTTGTTCTAAAGCTCTTTGGGAACCGCTTGCTTGGCCCCACAGACGTGGGGGCTGCGGGCTTTCCTGCTGCCTTCAGCCTCGACACCACCCTTTCCCACTTGGCGCCGCGCCAGGCACAAAAATGGCCATACGGCTGGAGATGGGTCCCCCGCCCAAAGAGCCAGCAGGGAAAACTATGCCTTGTTCTAAAGCTCTTTGGGAACCGCTTGCGTAGCCCCACAGACCTGGGGGCTGCGGGCTTTCCTGCTGCCTTCACCCTCAAAACCACCCTTTCCCACTTGGCACTGCTCCAGGCTCAAAAATGGCCATACGGCTGCAGATGGGTCCCCCGCCCAGAGAGCCAGCAGGGAAAACTATGCCTTGTTCTAAAGCTCTTTGGGAACCGCTTGCGTAGCCCCACAGACCTGGGGGCTGCAGGCTTTGCTGCTGCCTTCAGCCTCAACACCACCCTTTCCCACTACGCACCGCGCCAGGCACAAAAATGGCCATACGGCTGGAGATGGGTCCCCTGCCAAAAGAGCCAGCAGGGAAAACTATGCCTTGTTCTAAAGCTCTTTGGGAACCGCTTGCGTAGCCCCACAGACCTGGGGGCTGCGGGCTTTCCTGCTGCCTTCAGATTCAAAGCCACCCTTTCCCTCTTGGGGCTTCGCCAGGCACAAAAATGGCCATACGGCTGGAGATGGGTCCCCCGCCCAAAGAGCGAGCAGGGAAAACTATGCCTTGTTCTAAAGCTCTTTGGGAACCGCTTGCGTAGCCCCACAGACCTGGGGGCTGCGGGCTTTCCTGCTGCCTTCAGCCTCGACACCACCCTTTCCCACTTGGCGCCGCGCCAGGCTCAAAAATGGCCATACGGCTGGAGATGGGTCCCCCGCCCTAAGAGCCAGCAGGGAAAACTATGCCTTGTTCTAAAGCTCTTTGGGAACCGCTTGCGTGGCCCCACAGACCTGGGGGCTGCAGGCTTTGCTCCTGCCTTCAGCCTCAAAGCCACCCTTTCCCACCTGGCGCCGCGCCAGGCTCAAAAATGGCCATACGGCTGGAGATGGGTCCCCCGCCCAAAGAGCCAGCAGGGAAAACTATGCCTTGTTCTAAAGCTCTTTGGGAACCGCTTGCGTAGCCCCACAGACCTGGGGGCTGCAGGCTTTCCTGCTGTCTTCAGCCTCGACACCACCCTTTCCCACTTGGCGCCCTATCAAGCACAAAAATGGCCATACGGCTGGAGATGGGTCCCCCGCCCAAAGAGCCAGCAGGGAAAACTATGCCTTGTTCTAAAGCTCTTTGGGAACCGCTTGCGTAGCCCCACAGACCTGGGGGCTGCGGGCTTTGCTGCTGCCTTCAGCCTCAAAGCCACCCTTTCCCACTTGGCGCCGCGCCAGGCACAAAAATGGCCTATGGCTGGAGATGGGTCCCATGCCCAAAGAGCCAGCAGGGAAAACTATGCCTTGTTCTAAAGCTCTTTGGGAACCGCTTGCTTGGCCCCACAGACCTGGGGGCTGCGGGCTTTCCTGCTGCCTTCAGCCTCAAAACCACCCTTTCCCACTACGCACCGCGCCAGGCACAAAAATGGCCATATGGCTGGAGATGGGTCCCCCGCCCAAAGAGCCAGCAGGGAAAACTATGCCTTGTTCTAAAGCTCTTTGGGAACCGCTTGCGTAGCCCCACAGACCTGGGGGCTGCAGGCTTTGCTGCTGCCTTCAGCCTCGACAGCACCCTTTCCCACTTGGCGCCGCGCCAGGCACAAAAACGGCCTAAGGCTGGAGATGGGTCCCCCGCCCAAAGAGCCAGCAGGGAAAATTATGCCTTGTTCTAAAGCTCTTTGGGAACTGCTTGCGTAGCCCCAGAGACCTGGGGGCTGCGGGCTTTCCTGCTGCCTTCAGCCTCAAAGCCACCCTTTCCAACTTGGCGCCGCGCCAGGCACAAAAATGGCCTATGGCTGGAGATGGGTCCCATGCCCAAAGAGCCAGCAGGGAAAACTATGCCTTGTTCTAAAGCTCTTTGGGAACCGCTTGCTTGGCCCCACAGACCTGGGGGCTGCAGGCTTTGCTGCTGCCTTCAGCCTCAAAACCACCCTTTCCCACTTGGCGCCGCGCCAGGCACAAAAATGGCCATACGGCTGGAGATGGGTCCCCCGCCCAAAGAGCCAGCAGGGAAAACTATGCCTTGTTCTAAAGCTCTTTGGGAACCGCTTGCGTAGCCGCACAGACCTGGGGGCTGCGGGCTTTCCTGCTGCCTTCAGCGTCAAAACCACCCTTTCCCACTTGGCGCCGCGCCAAGCACAAAAATGGCCATACGGCTGGAGATGGGTCCCCCGCCCAAAGAACAAGCAGGGAAAACTATGCCTTTTTCTAAAGCTCTTTGGGAACCGCTTGCGTAGCCCTACAGACCTGGGGGTGTGGGCTTTGCTGCTGCCTTCAGCCTCAAAGCCACCGTTTCCCGCTTGGCGCCGGGCCAGGCACAAAAATGGCCATACGGCTGGAGATGGGTCCCCCGCCCAAAGAGCCAGCAGGGAAAACTATGCCTTGTTCTAAAGCTCTTTGGGAACCGCTTGCGTAGCCCCACAGACCTGGGGGCTGCGGGCTTTCCTGCTGCCTTCAGCCTCAAAACCACCCTTTCCCACTTGGCGCCGCGCCAGGCACAAAAATGGCCATACGGCTGGAGATGGGTCCCCCGCCCAAAGAGCCAGCAGGGAAAACTATGCCTTGTTCTAAAGCTCTTTGGGAACCGCTTGCGTAGCCCCACAGACCTGGGGGCTGCGGGCTTTCCTGCTGCCTTCAGCCTCGACACCACCCTTTCCCACTTGGCGCCGCGCCAGGCACAAAAATGGCCATACGGCTGGAGATGGGTCCCCCGCCCAGAGAGCCAGCAAGGAAAATTATGCCTTGTTCTAAAGCTCTTTGGGAACCGCTTGCGTAGCCGCACAGACCTGGCGCTGCGGGCTTTCCTGCTGCCTTCAGCCTCAAAGCCACCCTTTCCCACTTGGCGTCGCGCCAGGCACAAAAATGGCCTATGGCTGGAGATGGGTCCCATGCCCAAAGAGCCAGCAGGGAAAACTATGCCTTGTTCTAAAGCTCTTTGGGAACCGCTTGCGTAGCCCCACAGACCTGGGGGCTGCGGGCTTTGCTGCTGCCTTCAGCCTCAAAGCCACCCTTTCCCACTTGGCGTCGCGCTAGGCACAAAAATGGCCATACGGCTGGAGATGGGTCCCCCGCCCAGAGAGCCAGCAAGGAAAATTATGCCTTGTTCTAAAGCTCTTTGGGAACCGCTTGCGTAGCCGCACAGACCTGGGGGCTGCGGGCTTTCCTGCTGCCTTCAGCCTCAAAACCACCCTTTCCCACTTGGCGCCGCATCAGGCACAAAAATGGCCTATGGCTGGAGATGGGTACCATGCCCAAAGAGCCAGCAAGGAAAACTATGCCTTGTTCTAAAGCTCTTTGGGAACCGCTTGCGTAGCCCCACAGACCTGGGGGCTGCAGGCTTTCCTGCTGCCTTCAGCCTCAAAGCCACCCTTTCCCACTTGGCACTCCATCAGGCAAAAAAATGGCCTATGGCTGGAGATCGGTCCCATGCCCAAAGACCCAGCAAGGAAAACTATGCCTTGTTCTAAAGCTCTTTGGGAACCGCTTGCGTGGCCCCACAGACGTGGGGCCTGCAGGCTTTGCTGCTGCCTTCAGCCTCAAAGACACCCTTTCCCACTTGGCGCCGCGCCAGGCACAAAAATGGCCTATGGCTGGAGATGGGTCCCATGCCCAAAGAGCCAGCAGGGAAAACTATGCCTTGTTCTAAAGCTCTTTGGGAACCGCTTGCATAGCCCCACAGACCTGGGGGCTGCAGGCTTTCCTGCTGCCTTCAGCCTCAAAACCACCCTTTCCCACTACGCACCGCGCCAGGCACAAAAATGGCCATACGGCTGGAGATGGGTCCCCCGCCCAAAGAGCCAGCAGGGAAAACTGTGCCTTGTTCTAAAGCTCTTTGGGAACCGCTTGCGTAGCCCCACAGACCTGGGGGCTGCGGGCTTTCCTGCTGCCTTCAGCCTCGACACCACCCTTTCCCACTTGGCGCCGCGCCAGGCACAAAAATGGCCATACGGCTGGAGATGGGTCCCCCGCCCAGAGAGCCAGCAAGGAAAATTATGCCTTGTTCTAAAGCTCTTTGGGAACCGCTTGCGTAGCCCCACAGACCTGGCGCTGCGGGCTTTCCTGCTGCCTTCAGCCTCAAAGCCACCCTTTCCCACTTGGTGTCGCGCCAGGCACAAAAATGGCCTATGGCTGGAGATGGGTCCCATGCCCAAAGAGCCAGCAGGGAAAACTATGCCTTGTTCTAAAGCTCTTTGGGAACCGCTTGCGTAGCCCCACAGACCTGGGGGCTGCAGGCTTTGCTGCTGCCTTCAACCTCAAAGCCACCCTTTCCCACTTGGCGTCGCGCTAGGCACAAAAATGGCCATACGGCTGGAGATGGGTCCCCCGCCCAGAGAGCCAGCAAGGAAAATTTTGCCTTGTTCTAAAGCTCTTTGGGAACCGCTTGCGTAGCCCCACAGACCTGGGGGCTGCAGGCTTTCCTGCTGCCTTCAGCCTCAAAGCCACCCTTTCCCACTTGGCACTCCATCAGGTAAAAAAATGGCCTATGGCTGGAGATCGGTCCCATGCCCAGAGAGCCAGCAGGGAAAACTATGCCTTGTTCTAAAGCTCTTTGGGAACCGCTTGCGTAGCCCTACAGACATGGGGGCTGCGGGCTTTCCTGCTGCCTTCAGCCTCGACACCACCCTTTCCCACTTGGCGCCGTGCCAGGCACAAAAATGGCCATACGGCTGGAGATGGGTCCCCCGCCCAAAGAGCCAGCAGGGAAAACTATGCCTTGTTCTAAAGCTTTTGGGAACCGCTTGCGTAGCCCCACAGACCTGGGGGCTGCGGGCTTTGCTGCTGCCTTCAGCCTCGACAGCACCCTTTCCCACTTGGCGCCGCGCCAGGCACAAAAACGGCCTATGGCTGGAGATGGGTCCCCCGCCCAGAGAGCCAGCAGGGAAAATTATGCCTTGTTCTAAAGCTCTTTGGGAACTGCTTGCGTAGCCCCAGAGACCTGGGGGCTGCAGGCTTTCCTGCTGCCTTCAGCCTCAAAGCCACCCTTTCCCACTTGGCGCCGCGCCAGGCACAAAAATGGCCTATGGCTGGAGATGGGTCCCATGCCCAAAGAGCGAGCAGGGAAAACTATGCCTTGTTCTAAAGCTCTTTGGGAACCGCTTGCGTAGCCCCAGAGACCTGGGGGCTGCGGGCTTTCCTGCTGCCTTCAGCGTCAAAACCACCCTTTACCACTACGCACCGCGCCAGGCACAAAAATGGCCATACGGCTGGAAATGGGTCCCCCGTCCAAAGAGCCAGCAGGGAAAACTATGCCTTGTTCTAAAGCTCTTTGGGAACCGCTTGCGTAGCCCCACAGACCTGGGGGCTGCAGGCTTTCCTGCTGCCTTCAGCCTCAAAGCCACCCTTTCCCACTTGACGCCGCGCCAGGCACAAAAATGGCCTATGCCTGGAGATGGGTCCCATGCCCAAAGAGCCATCAGGGAAAACTATGCCTTGTTCTAAAGCTCTTTGGGAACCGCTTGCTTGGCCCCACAGACCTGGGGGCTGCAGGCTTTCCTGCTGCCTTCAGCCTCAAAACCACCCTTTCCCACTACGCACCGCGCCAGGCACAAAAATGGCCATACGGCTGGAGATGGGTCCCCCGCCCAAAGAGCTAGCAGGGAAAACTATGCCTTGTTCTAAAGCTCTTTGGGAACCACTTGCGTAGCCCCACAGACCTGGGGGCTGTGGGCTTTCCTGCTGCCTTCAGCCTCGACACCACCCTTTCCCACTTGGCGCCGCGCCAAGCACAAAAATGGCCATACGGCTGGAGATGGGTCCCCCGCCCAAAGAGCCAGCAGGGAAAACTATGCCTTTTTCTAAAGCTCTTTGGGAACCGCTTCCGTAGCCCCACAGACCTTGGGGTGTGGGCTTTGCTGCTGCCTTCAGCCTCAAAGCCACCGTTTCCCGCTTGGCGCCGGGCCAGGCACAAAAATGGCCATACGGCTGGAGATGGGTCCCCCGCCCAAAGAGCCAGCAGGGAAAACTATGCCTTGTTCTAAAGCTCTTTGGGAACCGCTTGCGTAGCCCCACAGACCTGGGGGCTGCGGGCTTTCCTGCTGCCTTCAGCCTCAAAACCACCCTTTCCCACTTGGCGCCGCGCCAGGCACAAAAATGGCCATACGGCTGGAGATGGGTCCCCCGCCCAAAGAGCCAGCAGGGAAAACTATGCCTTGTTCTAAAGCTCTTTGGGAACCGCTTGCGTAGCCCCACAGACCTGGGGGCTGCGGGCTTTCCTGCTGCCTTCAGCCTCGACACCACCCTTTCCCACTTGGCGCCGCGCCAGGCACAAAAATGGCCATACGGCTGGAGATGGGTCCCCCGCCCAGAGAGCCAGCAAGGAAAACTATGCCTTGTTCTAAAGCTCTTTGGGAACCGCTTGCGTAGCCGCACAGACCTGGCGCTGCGGGCTTTCCTGCTGCCTTCAGCCTCAAAGCCACCCTTTCCCACTTGGCGTCGCGCCATGCACAAAAATGGCCTATGGCTGGAGATGGGTCCCATGCCCAAAGACCCAGCAGGGAAAACTATGCCTTGTTCTAAAGCTCTTTGGGAACCGCTTGCGTAGCCCCACAGACCTGGGGGCTGCAGGCTTTCCTGCTGCCTTCAGCCTCAAAGCCACCCTTTCCCACTTGGCACTCCATCAGGCAAAAAAATGGCCTATGGCTGGAGATCGGTCCCATGCCCAAAGACCCAGCAAGGAAAACTATGCCTTGTTCTAAAGCTCTTTGGGAACCGCTTGCGTGGCCCCACAGACGTGGGGCCTGCAGGCTTTGCTGCTGCCTTCAGCCTCAAAGCCACCCTTTCCCACTTGGCGCCGCGCCAGGCACAAAAACAGCCTATGGCTGCAGATGGGTGCCCCGCCCAGAGAGCCAGCAGGGAAAACTATGCCTTGTTCTAAAGCTCTTTGGGAACCGCTTGCGTAGCCCCACAGACCTGGGGGCTGCAGGCTTTCCTGCTGCCTTCAGCTTCGACAGCACCCTTTCCCACTTGGCGTCGCGCCAGGCAGAAAAATGGCCTATGGGTGGAGATGGGTCCCATGCCCAAAGAGCCACCAGGGAAAACTATGCCTTGTTCTAAAGCTCTTTGGGAACCGCTTGCATAGCCCCACAGACCTGGGGGCTGTGGGCTTTCCTGCTGCCTTCAGCCTCGACACCACCCTTTCCCACTTGGCGCCGTGCCAGGCACAAAAATGGCCATACGGCTGGAGATGGGTCCCCCGCCCAAAGAGCCAGCAGGGAAAACTATGCCTTGTTCTAAAGCTCTTTGGGAACCGCTTGCGTAGCCCCACAGACCTCGGGGCTGTGGGCTTTGCTGCTGCCTTCAGCCTCAAAGCCACCCTTTCCCGCTTCGCGCCGGGCCAGGCACAAAAATGGCCATACGGCTGGAGATGGGTCCCACGCCCAAAGAGCCAGCAGTGAAAACTATGCCTTGTTCTAAAGCTCTTTGGGAACCGCTTGCGTAGCCACACAGACCTGGGGGCTGCGGGCTTTCCTGCTGCCTTCAGCCTCGACACCACCCTTTCCCACTTGGCGCCGCGCCAGGCACAAAAATGGCCATACGGCTGGAGATGGGTCCCCCGCCCAAAGAGCCAGCAGGGAAAACTATGCCTTGTTCTAAAGCTCTTTGGGAACCGCTTGCATAGCCCCAAAGACCTGGGGGCTGCAGGCTCTCCTGCTGCCTTCAGCCTCAAAGCCACCCTTTCCCACTTGGCGCCGCGCTAGGCACAAAAATGGTCTATGGCTGGAGATGGGTCCCCCGCCCAAAGAGCCAGCAGGGAAAACTAGGCCTTGTTCTAAAGCTCTTTGGGAACCGCTTGCGTAGCCGCACAGACCTGGGGGCTGCAGGCTTTCCTGCTGCCTTCAGCCTCAAAGCCACCCTTTCCCACTACGCACCGCGCCAGGCACAAAAATGGCCTATGGCTGGAGATGGGTCCCATGCCCAAAGACCCAGCAAGGAAAACTATGCATTGTTCTAAAGCTCTTTGGGAACCGCTTGCGTAGCCCCACAGACCTGGGGGCTGCAGGCTTTGCTGCTGCCTTCAGCCTCAAAGCCACCCTTTCCCACTTGGCGTCGCGCTAGGCACAAATTGGCCATACGGCTGGAGATGGGTCCCCCGCCCAAAGAGCCAGCAGGGAAAACTATGCCTTGTTCTAAAGCTCTTAGGGAACCACTTGCGTAGCCCCACAGACCTGGGGGCTGCAGGCTTTCCTGCTGCCTTCAGACTCGACACCACCCTTTCCCACTTGGCGCCGCGCCAGGCACAAAAATGGCCATACGGCTGGAGATGGGTCCCCCGCCCAAAGAGCCAGCAGGGAAAATTATGCCTTGTTCTAAAGCTCTTTGGGAACCGCTTGCGTAGCCCCAAAGACCTGGGGGCTGCAGGCTTTCCTGCTGCCTTCAGACTCGACACCACCCTTTCCCACTTGGCACCGCGCCAGGCAGAAAAATGGCCTATGGCTGGAGATGGGTCCCATGCCCAAAGAGCCAGCAGGGAAAACTATGCCTTGTTCTGAAGCTCTTTGGGAACCGCTTGCGTAGCCCTACAGACCTGGGGCTGCAGGCTTTCCTGCTGCCTTCAGCCTCAAAGCCACCCTTTCCCACTTGGCACCGCGCCAGGCACAAAAATGGCCTATGGCTGGAGATGGGTCCCATGCCCAAAGAGCCATCAGGGAAAACTATGCCTTGTTCTAAAGCTCTTTGGGAACCGCTTGCTTGGCCCCACAGACCTGGGGGCTGCAGGCTTTCCTGCTGCCTTCAGCCTCAACACCACCCTTTCCCACTACGCACTGCGCCAGGCACAAAAATGGCCATACGGCTGGAGATGGGTCCCATGCCCAAAGAGCCAGCAGGGAAAACTATGCCTTGTTCTAAAGCTCTTTGGGAACCGCTTGCGTAGCACCACAGACCTGGGGGCTGCGGGCTCTCCTGCTGCCTTCAGCCTCGACACCACCCTTTCCCACTTGGCGCCGCGCCAGGCACAAAAATGGCCATACGGCTGGAGATGGGTCCCCCGCCCAAAGAGCCAGCAGGGAAAACTATGCCTTGTTCTAAAGCTCTTTGGGAACCGCTTGCGTAGCCCCACAGACCTGGGGGCTGTGGGCTTTGCTGCTGCCTTCAGCCTCAAAGCCACCCTTTCTCACTTGGCGTCGCGCTAGGCACAAATTGGCCATACGGCTGGAGATGGGTCCCCCGCCCAAAGAGCCAGCAGGGAAAACTATGCCTTGTTCTAAAGCTCTTTGGGAACCGCTTGCGTAGCCCCACAGACCTCGGGGCTGCAGGCTTTCCTGCTGCCTTCAGACTCGACACCACCCTTTCCCACTTGGCATCGCGCCTGGCAGAAAAATGGCCTATGGCTGGAGATGGGTCCCATGCCCTAACAGCCAGCAGGGAAATCTATGCCTTGTTCTAAAGCTCTTTGGGAACCGCTTGCGTAGCCCCAAAGACCTTAGGGCTGCAGGCTTTGCTCCTGCCTTCAGCCTCAAAGCCACCCTTTCACACTTGGCACCGCGCCAGGCACAAAAATGGCCATACGGCTGGAGATGGGTCCCCCGCCCAAAGAGCCAGCAGGGAAAACTATGCCTTGTTCTAAAGCTCTTTGGGAACCGCTTGCGTAGCCCTACAGACCTGGGGGCTGCGGGCTTTGCTGCTGCCTTCAGCCTCGACACCACCCTTTCCCACTTGGCGCCGTGCCAGGCACAAAAATGGCCATACGGCTGGAGATGGGTCCCCCGCCCAAAGAGCCAGCAGGGAAAACTATGCCTTCTTCTAAAGCTCTTTGGGAACCGCTTGCGTAGCCCCACAGACCTTAGGGCTGCAGGCTTTGCTCCTGCCTTCAGACTCAAAGCCACCCTTTCACACTTGGCACCGCGCCAGGCACAAAAATGGCCATACGGCTGGAGATGGGTCCCCCGCCCAAAGAGCCAGCAGGGAAAACTATGCCTTGTTCTAAAGCTCTTTGGGAACCGCTTGCGTAGCCCTACAGACCTGGGGGCTGCGGGCTTTGCTGCTGCCTTCAGCCTCGACACCACCCTTTCCCACTTGGCGCCGTGCCAGGCACAAAAATGGCCATACGGCTGGAGATGGGTCCCCCGCCCAAAGAGCCAGCAGGGAAAACTATGCCTTGTTCTAAAGCTCTTTGGGAACCGCTTGCGTAGCCCCACAGACCTGGGGGCTGCGGGCTTTCCTGCTGCCTTCAGCCTCGACACCACCCTTTCCCACTTGGCGCCGCGCTAGGCACAAAAATGGCCATACGGCTGGAGATGGGTCCCCCGCCCAAAGAGCCAGCAGGGAAAACTATGCCTTCTTCTAAAGCTCTTTGGGAACCGCTTGCGTAGCCCCACAGACCTGGGGGCTGCGGGCTTTGCTGCTGCCTTCAGCCTCGACACCACCCTTTCCCACTTGGCGCCGCGCCAGGCACAAAAATGGCCATACGGCTGGAGATGGGTCCCCCGCCCAAAGAGCCAGCAGGGAAAACTATGCCTTGTTCTAAAGCTCTTTGGGAACCGCTTGCGTAGCCCCACAGACCTGGGGGCTGCGGGCTTTGCTGCTGCCTTCAGCCTCAAAACCACCCTTTCCCACTACGCACCGCGCCAGGCACAAAAATGGCCATACGATTGGAGATGGGTCCCATGCCAAAAGAGCCAGCAGGGAAAACTATGCCTTGTTCTAAAGCTCTTTGGGAACCGCTTGCGTAGCCCCACAGACCTGGGGGCTGCAGGCTTTCCTGCTGCCTTCAGACTCGACACCACCCATTCCCACTTGGCGCCGCGCCAGGCACAAAAATGGCCATACGGCTGGAGATGGGTCCCCCGCCCAAAGAACAAGCAGGGAAAACTATGCCTTGTTCTAAAGCTCTTTGGGAACCGCTTGCGTAGCCCCACAGACCTGGGGGCTGCGGGCTTTCCTGCTGCCTTCAGCCTCGACACCACCCTTTCCCACTTGGCACCGCGCCAGGCACAAAAATGGCCATACAGCTGGAGATGGGTCCCCCGCCCAAAGAGCCAGCAGGGAAAACTATGCCTTGTTCTAAAGCTCTTTGGGAACCGCTTGCGTAGCCCCACAGACCTGGGGGCTGCAGGCTTTGCTGCTGCCTTCAACCTCAAAGCCACCCTTTTCCACTGGACGCCGCATCAGGCACAAAAATGGCCATATGGCTGGAGATGGGTCCCCTGCCCAAAGAGCCAGCAAGGAAAACTATGCCTTGTTCTAAAGCTCTTTGGGAACCACTTGCGTAGCTCCACAGACCTGGGAGCTGCGGGCTTTCCTGCTGCCTTCAGCCTCGACACCACCCTTTCCCACTGGGCGCCGCGCCAGGCACAAAAATGGCCATACGGCTGGAGATGGGTCCCCCGCCCAAGGAGCCAGCAGGGAAAACTATGCCTTGTTCTAAAGCTCTTTGGGAACCGCTTGCGTAGCCCCACAGACCTGGGGGCTGCAGGCTTTCCTGCTGCCTTCAACCTCGACACCACCCTTTCCCACTTGGCGTCGCGCCAGGCACAAAAATGGCCTATGGCTGGAGATGGGTCCCCCGCCCAAAGAGCCAGCAGGGAAAACTATGCCTTGTTCTAAAGCTCTTTGGGAACCGCTTGCGTAGCCCTACAGACCTGGGGCTTCGGGCTTTGCTGCTGCCTTCAGCCTCGACACCACCCTTTCCCACTTGGCGCCGGGCCAGGCACAAAAATGGCCTATGGCTGGAGATGGGTCCCATGCCCAAAGAGCCATCACGGAAAACTATGCCTTGTTCTAAAGCTCTTTGGGAACAGCTTCCTTGGCCCCACAGAGCTGTGGGCTGCAGGCTTTCCTGCTGCCTTCAGCCTCAAAACCACCCTTTCACACTACGCACCGCGCCAGGCACAAAAATGGCCATACGGCTGGAGATGGGTCCCATGCCCAAAGAGCCAGCAGGGAAAACTATGCCTTGTTCTAAAGCTCTTTGGGAACCGCTTGCGTAGCACCACAGACCTGGGGGCTGCGGGCTCTCCTGCTGCCTTCAGCCTCGACACCACCCTTTCCCACTTGGCGCCGCGCCAGGCACAAAAATGGCCATACGGCTGGAGATGGGTCCCCCGCCCAAAGAGCCAGCAGGGAAAACTATGCCTTGTTCTAAAGCTCTTTGGGAACCGCTTGCGTAGCCCCACAGACCTGGGGGCTGTGGGCTTTGCTGCTGCCTTCAGCCTCAAAGCCACCCTTTCTCACTTGGCGTCGCGCTAGGCACAAATTGGCCATACGGCTGGAGATGGGTCCCCCGCCCAAAGAGCCAGCAGGGAAAACTATGCCTTGTTCTAAAGCTCTTTGGGAACCGCTTGCGTAGCCCCACAGACCTCGGGGCTGCAGGCTTTCCTGCTGCCTTCAGACTCGACACCACCCTTTCCCACTTGGCATCGCGCCTGGCAGAAAAATGGCCTATGGCTGGAGATGGGTCCCATGCCCTAACAGCCAGCAGGGAAATCTATGCCTTGTTCTAAAGCTCTTTGGGAACCGCTTGCGTAGCCCCAAAGACCTTAGGGCTGCAGGCTTTGCTCCTGCCTTCAGCCTCAAAGCCACCCTTTCACACTTGGCACCGCGCCAGGCACAAAAATGGCCATACGGCTGGAGATGGGTCCCCCGCCCAAAGAGCCAGCAGGGAAAACTATGCCTTGTTCTAAAGCTCTTTGGGAACCGCTTGCGTAGCCCTACAGACCTGGGGGCTGCGGGCTTTGCTGCTGCCTTCAGCCTCGACACCACCCTTTCCCACTTGGCGCCGTGCCAGGCACAAAAATGGCCATACGGCTGGAGATGGGTCCCCCGCCCAAAGAGCCAGCAGGGAAAACTATGCCTTCTTCTAAAGCTCTTTGGGAACCGCTTGCGTAGCCCCACAGACCTTAGGGCTGCAGGCTTTGCTCCTGCCTTCAGACTCAAAGCCACCCTTTCACACTTGGCACCGCGCCAGGCACAAAAATGGCCATACGGCTGGAGATGGGTCCCCCGCCCAAAGAGCCAGCAGGGAAAACTATGCCTTGTTCTAAAGCTCTTTGGGAACCGCTTGCGTAGCCCTACAGACCTGGGGGCTGCGGGCTTTGCTGCTGCCTTCAGCCTCGACACCACCCTTTCCCACTTGGCGCCGTGCCAGGCACAAAAATGGCCATACGGCTGGAGATGGGTCCCCCGCCCAAAGAGCCAGCAGGGAAAACTATGCCTTGTTCTAAAGCTCTTTGGGAACCGCTTGCGTAGCCCCACAGACCTGGGGGCTGCGGGCTTTCCTGCTGCCTTCAGCCTCGACACCACCCTTTCCCACTTGGCGCCGCGCTAGGCACAAAAATGGCCATACGGCTGGAGATGGGTCCCCCGCCCAAAGAGCCAGCAGGGAAAACTATGCCTTCTTCTAAAGCTCTTTGGGAACCGCTTGCGTAGCCCCACAGACCTGGGGGCTGCGGGCTTTGCTGCTGCCTTCAGCCTCGACACCACCCTTTCCCACTTGGCGCCGCGCCAGGCACAAAAATGGCCATACGGCTGGAGATGGGTCCCCCGCCCAAAGAGCCAGCAGGGAAAACTATGCCTTGTTCTAAAGCTCTTTGGGAACCGCTTGCGTAGCCCCACAGACCTGGGGGCTGCGGGCTTTGCTGCTGCCTTCAGCCTCAAAACCACCCTTTCCCACTACGCACCGCGCCAGGCACAAAAATGGCCATACGATTGGAGATGGGTCCCATGCCAAAAGAGCCAGCAGGGAAAACTATGCCTTGTTCTAAAGCTCTTTGGGAACCGCTTGCGTAGCCCCACAGACCTGGGGGCTGCAGGCTTTCCTGCTGCCTTCAGACTCGACACCACCCATTCCCACTTGGCGCCGCGCCAGGCACAAAAATGGCCATACGGCTGGAGATGGGTCCCCCGCCCAAAGAACAAGCAGGGAAAACTATGCCTTGTTCTAAAGCTCTTTGGGAACCGCTTGCGTAGCCCCACAGACCTGGGGGCTGCGGGCTTTCCTGCTGCCTTCAGCCTCGACACCACCCTTTCCCACTTGGCACCGCGCCAGGCACAAAAATGGCCATACAGCTGGAGATGGGTCCCCCGCCCAAAGAGCCAGCAGGGAAAACTATGCCTTGTTCTAAAGCTCTTTGGGAACCGCTTGCGTAGCCCCACAGACCTGGGGGCTGCAGGCTTTGCTGCTGCCTTCAACCTCAAAGCCACCCTTTTCCACTGGACGCCGCATCAGGCACAAAAATGGCCATATGGCTGGAGATGGGTCCCCTGCCCAAAGAGCCAGCAAGGAAAACTATGCCTTGTTCTAAAGCTCTTTGGGAACCACTTGCGTAGCTCCACAGACCTGGGAGCTGCGGGCTTTCCTGCTGCCTTCAGCCTCGACACCACCCTTTCCCACTGGGCGCCGCGCCAGGCACAAAAATGGCCATACGGCTGGAGATGGGTCCCCCGCCCAAGGAGCCAGCAGGGAAAACTATGCCTTGTTCTAAAGCTCTTTGGGAACCGCTTGCGTAGCCCCACAGACCTGGGGGCTGCAGGCTTTCCTGCTGCCTTCAACCTCGACACCACCCTTTCCCACTTGGCGTCGCGCCAGGCACAAAAATGGCCTATGGCTGGAGATGGGTCCCCCGCCCAAAGAGCCAGCAGGGAAAACTATGCCTTGTTCTAAAGCTCTTTGGGAACCGCTTGCGTAGCCCTACAGACCTGGGGCTTCGGGCTTTGCTGCTGCCTTCAGCCTCGACACCACCCTTTCCCACTTGGCGCCGGGCCAGGCACAAAAATGGCCTATGGCTGGAGATGGGTCCCATGCCCAAAGAGCCATCACGGAAAACTATGCCTTGTTCTAAAGCTCTTTGGGAACAGCTTCCTTGGCCCCACAGAGCTGTGGGCTGCAGGCTTTCCTGCTGCCTTCAGCCTCAAAACCACCCTTTCACACTACGCACCGCGCCAGGCACAAAAATGGCCATACGGCTGGAGATGGGTCCCCCGCCCAAAGAGCCAGCAGGGAAAACTATGCCTTGTTCTAAAGCTCTTTGGGAACCGCTTGCGTAGCCCCACAGACCTGGGGGCTGTGGGCTTTCCTGCTGCCTTCAGCCTCGACACCACCCTTTCCCACTTGGCGCCGGGCCAGGCACAAAAATGGCCATACGGCTGGAGATGGGTCCCCCGCCCAAAGAGCCAGCAGGGAAAACTATGCCTTGTTCTAAAGCTCTTTGGGAACCGCTTGCGTAGCCCCACAGACCTGGGGGCTGCAGGCTTTCCTGCTGCCTTCAGCCTCAAAGCCACCCTTTCCCACTTGGCGCCGCGCCAGGCACAAAAATGGCCTATGGCTGGAGATGGGTCCCCCGCCCAAAGAGCCAGCAGGGAAAACTATGCCTTGTTCTAAAGCTCTTTGGGAACCACTTGCGTAGCCCCACAGACGTGGGGCCTGCAGGCTTTCCTGCTGCCTTCAGCCTCGACACCACCCTTTCCCACTTGGCGCCGCGCCAGGCACAAAAATGGCCTATGGCTGGAGATGGGTCCCCCGCCCAAAGAGCCAGCAGGGAAAACTATGCCTTGTTCTAAAGCTCTTTGGGAAACGCTTGCGTAGCCGCACAGACCTGGGGGCTGCGGGCTTTGCTGCTGCCTTCAGCCTCGACACCACCCTTTCCCACTTGGCACTGCGCCAGGCACAAAAATGGCCTATGGCTGGAGATGGGTCCCCGGCCCAGAGAGCCAGCAGGGAAGACTATGCCTTGTTCTAAAGCTCTTTGGGAACCGCTTGCGTAGCCCCACAGACCTGGGGGCTGCAGACTTTCCTGCTGCCTTCAGCCTCAAAGCCACCCTTTCCCTTTTGGCGCCGCGCTAGGCACAAAAATGGCCATACGGCTGGAGATGGGTCCCCCGCCCAAAGAGCCAGCAGGGAAAACTATGCCTTGTTCTAAAGCTCTTTGGGAACCGCTTGCGTAGCCCCACAGACCTGGGGGCTGCGGGCTTTCCTGCTGCCTTCAGCCTCGACACCACCCTTTCCCACTTGGCGCCGCGCCAGGCACAAAAATGGCCATACGGCTGGAGATGGGTCCCATGCCCAAAGAGCCAGCAGGGAAAACTATGCCTTGTTCTAAAGCTCTTTGGGAACCGCTTGTGTAGCCCCACAGACCTGGGGGCTGCAGGCTTTCCTGCTGCCTTCAACCTCGACACCACCCTTTCCCACTTGGCGTCGCGCCAGGCACAAAAATGGCCTATGGCTGGAGATGGGTCCCATGCCCAAAGAGCCAGCAGGGAAAACTATGCCTTGTTCTAAAGCTTTTTGGGAACCGCTTGCGTAGCCCCACAGACCTGGGGGCTGCGGGCTTTCCTGCTGCCTTCAGCCTCGACAACACCCTTTCCCACTTGGCGTCGCGCCAGGCACAAAAATGGCCTATGGCTGGAGATGGGTCTCCCGCCCAAAGAGTCAGTAGGGAAAACTATGCCTTGTTCTAAAGCTCTTTGGGAACCGCTTGCGTAGCCCCACAGACCTGGGGGCTGCGGGCTTTCCTGCTGCCTTCAGCGTCAAAGCCACCCTTTCCCACTAGGCGTCGTGCCAGGCACAAAAATGGCCATATGTCTGCAGATGGGTCCCCCGCCCAAAGAGCCAGCAGGGAAAACTATGCCTTGTTCTAAAGCTCTTTGGGAACCGCTTGCGTAGCCCCACAGACCTGGGGGCTGCGGGCTTTCCTGCTGTCTTCAGCCTCAAAGCAACCCTTTCCCACTTGGCGCCCTATCAGGCACAAAAATGGCCTATGGCTGGAGATGGGTCCCATGCCTAAAGAGCCAGCAGGGAAAACTATGCCTTGTTCTAAAGCTCTTTGGGAACTGCTTGCGTAGCCCCACAGACCTGGGGGCTGCGGGCTTTGCTGCTGCCTTCAGCCTCAAAGCCACCCTTTCCCACTTGGCGCCGCGCCAGGCACAAAAATGGCCATACGGCTGGAGATGGGTCCCCCGCCCAAAGAGCCAGCAGGGAAAACTATGCCTTGTTCTAAAGCTCTTTGGGAACCGCTTGTGTGGCCCCACAGACCTGGGGGCTGCGGGCTTTCCTGCTGCCTTCAGCCTCGACAACACCCTTTCCCACTTGGCGTCGCGCCAGGCACAAAAATGGCCTATGGCTGGAGATGGGTCTTCCGCCCAAAGAGCCAGCAGGGAAAACTATGCCTTGTTCTAAAGCTCTTTGGGAACCGCTTGCGTAGCCGCACAGACCTGGGGGCTGCGGGCTTTGCTGCTGCCTTCAGCCTCAAAGCCACCCTTTCCCACTTTGCGCCGGGCCAGGCGCAAAAATGGCCGTACGGCTGGAGATGGGTCCCCCGCCCAAAGAGCCAGCAGGGAAAATTATGCCTTCTTCTAAAGATCTTTGTGATCCGCTTGTGTAGCCGCACAGACCTGGGGGCTGCAGGCTTTCCTGCTGCCTTCAGCCTCAAAACCATCCTATGCCACTACGCACCGCGCCAGGCACAAAAATAGCCATACGGCTGGAGATGGGTCCCCCGCCCAAAGAGCCAGCAGTGAAAACTATGCCTTGTTCTAAAGCTCTTTGGGAACCGCTTGTGTAGCCGCACAGACCTGGGGGCTGCAGGCTTTCCTGCTGCCTTCAGCCTCAAAACCATCCTATGCCACTACGCACCGCGCCAGGCACAAAAATAGCCATACGGCTGGAGATGGGTCCCCCGCCCAAAGAGCCAGCAGGGAAAACTATGCCTTGTTCTAAAGCTCTTTGGGAACCGCTTGCGTAGCCCCACACACCTGGGGGCTGCAGGCTTTCCTGCTGCCTTCAGCCTCGACAGCACCCTTTCCCACTTGGCTTCGTGCCAGGCACAAAAATGGCCTATGGCTGGAGATGGGTCCCATGCCCTAAGAGCCAGCTGGGAAAACTATGACTTGTTCTAAAGCTCTTTGGGAACCGCTTGCGTAGCACCACAGACCTGGGGGCTGCAGGCTTTGCTCCTGCCTTCAGCCTCAAAGCCACCCTTTCCCACCTGGCGCCGCGCCAGGCTCAAAAATGGCCATACGGCTGGAGATGGGTCCCCCGCCCAGAGAGCCAGCAGGGAAAACTATGCCTTGTTCTAAAGCTCTTTGGGAACCGCTTGCGTAGCCCCACAGACCTGGGGGCTGCGGGCTTTCCTGCTGCCTTCAGCCTCAAAACCACCCTTTCCCACTTGGCTCCCGGCCAGGCACAAAAATGGCCATACGGCTGGAGATGGGTCCCATGCCCAAAGAGCCAGCAGGGAAAACTATGCCTTGTTCTAAAGCTCTTTGGGAACCGCTTGCTTGGCCCCACAGACCTGGGGGCTGCGGGCTTTCCTGCTGCCTTCAGCCTCGACACCACCCTTTCCCACTTGGCGCCGCGCCAGGCACAAAAATGGCCATACGGCTGGAGATGGGTCCCCCGCCCAAAGAGCCAGCAGGGAAAACTATGCCTTGTTCTAAAGCTCTTTGGGAACCGCTTGCGTAGCCCCACAGACCTGGGGGCTGCGGGCTTTGCTGCTGCCTTCAGCCTCAAAGCCACCCTTTCCCACTTGGCGCCTTGCCAGGCACAAAAATGGCCATACGGCTGGAGATGGGTCCCCCGCCCAAAGAGCCAGCAGGGAAAACTATGCCTTGTTCTAAAGCTCTTTGGGAACCGCTTGCTTGGCCCCACAGACCTGGGGGCTGCGGGCTTTGCTGCTGCCTTCAGCCCCAACACCACCCTTTCCCACTTGGCGCCGGGCCAGGGACAAAAATGGCCATACGGCTGGAGATGGGTCCCCCGCCCAAAGAGCCAGCAGGGAAAACTATGCCTTGTTCTAAAGCTCTTTGGTGAACCGCTTGCGTAGCCCCACAGACCTGGGGGCTGCGGGCTTTCCTGCTGCCTTCAGCGTCAAAACCACCCTTTCCCACTACGCACCGCGCCAGGCACAAAAATGGCCATACGGCTGGAGATGGGTCCCCCGCCCAAAGAGCCAGCAGGGAAAACTATGCCTTGTTCTAAAGCTCTTTGGGAACCGCTTGCTTGGCCCCACAGACGTGGGGGCTGCGGGCTTTCCTGCTGCCTTCAGCCTCAAAACCACCCTATGCCACTACGCACCGCGTCAGGCACAAAAATAGCCATACGGCTGGAGATGGGTCCCCCACCCAAAGAGCCAGCAGGGAAAACTATGCCTTGTTCTAAAGCTCTTTGGGAACCGCTTGCGTAGCCCCACAGACCTGGGGGTTGCGGGCTTTCCTGCTGCCTTCAGCCTCAAAACCACCCTTTCCCACTACGCACCGCGCCAGGCACAAAAATGGCCATACGATTGGAGATGGGTCCCCCGCCCAAAGAGCCAGCAGGGAAAACTATGCCTTGTTCTAAAGCTCTTTGGGAACCGCTTGCGTAGCCCCACAGACCTGGGGGCTGCAGGCTTTCCTGCTGCCTTCAGACTCGACACCACCCATTCCCACTTGGCGCCGCGCCAGGCACAAAAATGGCCATACGGCTGGAGATGGGTCCCCCGCCCAAAGAACAAGCAGGGAAAACTATGCCTTGTTCTAAAGCTCTTTGGGAACCGCTTGCGTAGCCCCACAGACCTGGGGGCTGCGGGCTTTCCTGCTGCCTTCAAACTCGACACCACCCTTTCCCACTTGGCACCGCGCCAGGCACAAAAATGGCCATACAGCTGGAGATGGGTCCCCCGCCCAAAGAGCCAGCAGGGAAAACTATGCCTTGTTCTAAAGCTCTTTGGGAACCGCTTGCGTAGCCCCACAGACCTGGGGGCTGCAGGCTTTGCTGCTGCCTTCAACCTCAAAGCCACCCTTTTCCACTGGACGCCGCATCAGGCACAAAAATGGCCATATGGCTGGAGATGGGTCCCCTGCCCAAAGAGCCAGCAAGGAAAACTATGCCTTGTTCTAAAGCTCTTTGGGAACCACTTGCGTAGCCCCACAGACCTGGGAGCTGCGGGCTTTCCTGCTGCCTTCAGCCTCGACACCACCCTTTCCCACTGGGCGCCGCGCCAGGCACAAAAATGGCCATACGGCTGGAGATGGGTCCCCCGCCCAAGGAGCCAGCAGGGAAAACTATGCCTTGTTCTAAAGCTCTTTGGGAACCGCTTGCGTAGCCCCACAGACCTGGGGGCTGCGGGCTTTCCTGCTGCCTTCAACCTCGACACCACCCTTTCCCACTTGGCGTCGCGCCAGGCACAAAAATGGCCTATGGCTGGAGATGGGTCCCCCGCCCAAAGAGCCAGCAGGGAAAACTATGCCTTGTTCTAAAGCTCTTTGGGAACCGCTTGCGTAGCCCTACAGACCTGGGGGCTTCGGGCTTTGCTGCTGCCTTCAGCCTCGACACCACCCTTTCCCACTTGGCGCCGGGCCAGGCACAAAAATGGCCTATGGCTGGAGATGGGTCTCATGCCCAAAGAGCCAGCAAGGAAAACTATGCCTTGTTCTAAAGCTCTTTGGGAACCGCTTGCGTAGCCCCACAGACCTGGGGGCTGCGGGCTTTCCTGCTGCCTTCAGCCTCAAAGCCACCCTTTCCCATTACGCACCGCGCCAGGCACAAAAATGGCCTATGGCTGGAGATGGGTCCCATGCCCAAAGAGCCATCACGGAAAACTATGCCTTGTTCTAAAGCTCTTTGGGAACAGCTTCCTTGGCCCCACAGAGCTGTGGGCTGCAGGCTTTCCTGCTGCCTTCAGCCTCAAAACCACCCTTTCCCACTTGGCTTCGCGCCAGGCACAAAAATGGCCATACGGCTGGAGATGGGTCCCATGCCCTAAGAGCCAGCTGGGAAAACTATGCCTTGTTCTAAAGCTCTTTGGGAACCGCTTGCGTAGCCCCACAGACCTGGGGGCTGTGGGCTTTCCTGCTGCCTTCAGCCTCGACACCACCCTTTCCCACTTGGCGCCGGGCCAGGCACAAAAATGGCCATACGGCTGGAGATGGGTCCCCCGCCCAAAGAGCCAGCAGGGAAAACTATGCCTTGTTCTAAAGCTCTTTGGGAACCGCTTGCGTAGCCCCACAGACCTGGGGGCTGCAGGCTTTCCTGCTGCCTTCAGCCTCAAAGCCACCCTTTCCCACTTGGCGCCGCGCCAGGCACAAAAATGGCCTATGGCTGGAGATGGGTCCCCCGCCCAAAGAGCCAGCTGGGAAAACTATGCCTTGTTCTAAAGCTCTTTGGGAACCACTTGCGTAGCCCCACAGACGTGGGGCCTGCAGGCTTTCCTGCTGCCTTCAGCCTCGACACCACCCTTTCCCACTTGACGCCGCGCCAGGCACAAAAATGGCCTATGGCTGGAGATGGGTCCCCCGCCCAAAGAGCCAGCAGGGAAAACTATGCCTTGTTCTAAAGCTCTTTGGGAAACGCTTGCGTAGCCCCACAGACCTGGGGGCTGCGGGCTTTGCTGCTGCCTTCAGCCTCGACACCACCCTTTCCCACTTGGCACTGCGCCAGGCACAAAAATGGCCTATGGCTGGAGATGGGTCCCCCGCCCAAAGAGCCAGCAGGGAAAACTATGCCTTGTTCTAAAGCTCTTTGGGAACCGCTTGCGTAGCCCCAGAGACCTGGGGGCTGCGGGCTTTCCTGCTGCCTTCAGCCTCGACACCACCCTTTCCCACTTGGCGCCGCGCCAGGCACAAAAATGGCCATACGGCTGGAGATGGGTCCCATGCCCAAAGAGCCAGCAGGGAAAACTATGCCTTGTTCTAAAGCTCTTTGGGAACCGCTTGTGTAGCCCCACAGACCTGGGGGCTGCAGGCTTTCCTGCTGCCTTCAACCTCGACACCACCCTTTCCCACTTGGCGTCGCGCCAGGCACAAAAATGGCCTATGGCTGGAGATGGGTCCCATGCCCAAAGAGCCAGCAGGGAAAACTATGCCTTGTTCTAAAGCTCTTTGGGAACCGCTTGCGTAGCCGCACAGACCTGGGGGCTGCGGGCTTTCCTGCTGCCTTCAGCCTCGACAACACCCTTTCCCACTTGGCGTCGCGCCAGGCACAAAAATGGCCTATGGCTGGAGATGGGTCTCCCGCCCAAAGAGCCAGTAGGGAAAACTATGCCTTGTTCTAAAGCTCTTTGGGAACCGCTTGCGTAGCCCCACAGACCTGGGGGCTGCGGGCTTTCCTGCTGCCTTCAGCGTCAAAGCCACCCTTTCCCACTTGGCGCCGCGCCAGGCACAAAAATGGCCATACGGCTGGAGATGGGTCCCCCGCCCAAAGAGCCAGCAGGGAAAATTATGCCTTGTTCTAAAGCTCTTTGGGAACCGCTTGTGTGGCCCCACAGACCTGGGGGCTGCGGGCTTTCCTGCTGCCTTCAGCCTCGACAACACCCTTTCCCACTTGGCGTCGCGCCAGGCACAAAAATGGCCTATGGCTGGAGATGGGTCTCCCACCCAAAGAGCCAGCAGGGAAAACTATGCCTTGTTCTAAAGCTCTTTGGGAACCGCTTGCGTAGCCGCACAGACCTGGGGGCTGCGGGCTTTGCTGCTGCCTTCAGCCTCAAAGCCACCCTTTCCCACTTTGCGCCGGGCCAGGCGCAAAAATGGCCGTACGGCTGGAGATGGGTCCCCCGCCCAAAGAGCCAGCAGGGAAAACTATGCCTTGTTCTAAAGCTCTTTGGGAACCGCTTGTGTAGCCGCACAGACCTGGGGGCTGCAGGCTTTCCTGCTGCCTTCAGCCTCAAAACCATCCTATGCCACTACGCACCGCGCCAGGGACAAAAATAGCCATACGGCTGGAGATGGGTCCCCCCGCCCAAAGAGCCAGCAGGGAAAATTATGCCTTGTTCTAAAGCTCTTTGGGAACCGCTTGCGTAGCCCCACACACCTGGGGGCTGCAGGCTTTCCTGCTGCCTTCAGCCTCGACAGCACCCTTTCCCACTTGGCTTCGTGCCAGGCACAAAAATGGCCTATGGCTGGAGATGGGTCCCATGCCCTAAGAGCCAGCTGGGAAAACTATGACTTGTTCTAAAGCTCTTTGGGAACCGCTTGCGTAGCACCACAGACCTGGGGGCTGCAGGCTTTGCTCCTGCCTTCAGCCTCAAAGCCACCCTTTCCCACCTGGCGCCGCGCCAGGCTCAAAAATGGCCATACGGCTGGAGATGGGTCCCCCGCCCAGAGAGCCAGCAGGGAAAACTATGCCTTGTTCTAAAGCTCTTTGGGAACCGCTTGCGTAGCCCCACAGACCTGGGGGCTGCGGGCTTTGCTGCTGCCTTCAGCCTCGACACCACCCTTTCCCACTTGGCGCCCTATCAAGCACAAAAATGGCTTATGGCTGGAGATGGGTCCCATGCCCAAAGAGCCAGCAGGGAAAACTATGCCTTGTTCTAAAGCTCTTTGGGAACCGCTTGCGTAGCCCCACAGACCTGGGGGCTGCGGGCTTTCCTGCTGCCTTCAGCCTCAAAACCACCCTTTCCCACTTGGCTCCCGGCCAGGCACAAAAATGGCCATACGGCTGGAGATGGGTCCCCCGCCCAAAGAGCCAGCAGGGAAAATTATGCCTTGTTTTAAAGCTCTTTGGGAACCGCTTGCGTAGCCCTACAGACCTGGGGGCTGCGGGCTTTCCTGCTGCCGTCAAGCCTCAAAGCCACCCTTTCCCACTGGGCGCCGGGCCAGGCACAAAAATGGCCTGTGGCTGGAGATGGGTCCCCCGCCCAAAGAGCCAGCAGGGAAAACTATGCCTTGTTCTAAAGCTCTTTGGGAACCGCTTGCTTGGCCCCACAGACCTGGGGGCTGCAGGCTTTGCTGCTGCCTTCAGCCTCAAAGCCACCCTTTCCCACTTGGCGCCCGATCAAGCACAAAAATGGCCTATGGCTGGAGATGGGTCCCATGCCCAAAGAGCCAGCAGGGAAAACTATGCCTTGTTCTAAAGCTCTTTGGGAACCGCTTGCTTGGCCCCACAGACCTGGGGGCTGCGGGCTTTCCTGCTGCCTTCAGCCTCGACACCACCCTTTCCCACTTGGCGCCGCGCCAGGCACAAAAATGGCCATACGGCTGGAGATGGGTCCCCCGCCCAAAGAGCCAGCAGGGAAAACTATGCCTTGTTCTAAAGCTCTTTGGGAACCGCTTGCGTAGCCCCACAGACCTGGGGCTGCGGGTTTTGCTGCTGCCTTCAGCCTCAAAGCCACCCTTTCCCACTTGGCGCCTTGCCAGGCACAAAAATGGCCATACGGCTGGAGATGGGTCCCCCGCCCAAAGAGCCAGCAGGGAAAACTATGCCTTGTTCTAAAGCTCTTTGGGAACCGCTTGCTTGGCCCCACAGACCTGGGGGCTGCGGGCTTTGCTGCTGCCTTCAGCCCCAACACCACCCTTTCCCACTTGGCGCCGGGCCAGGGACAAAAATGGCCATACGGCTGGAGATGGGTCCCCCGCCCAAAGAGCCAGCAGGGAAAACTATGCCTTGTTCTAAAGCTCTTTGGTGAACCGCTTGCTTGGCCCCACAGACCTGGGGGCTGCGGGCTTTCCTGCTGCCTTCAGCGTCAAAACCACCCTTTCCCACTACGCACCGCGCCAGGCACAAAAATGGCCATACGGCTGGAGATGGGTCCCCCGCCCAAAGAGCCAGCAGGGAAAACTATGCCTTGTTCTAAAGCTCTTTGGGAACCGCTTGCTTGGCCCCACAGACGTGGGGGCTGCAGGCTTTCCTGCTGTCTTTAGCCTCAAAGCCACCCTTTCCCACTTGGCGCCCTATTAGGCACAAAAATGGCCTATGGCTGGAGATGGGTCCCATGCCCAAAGAGCCAGCAGGGAAAACTATGCCTTGTTCTAAAGCTCTTTGGGAACCGCTTGCGTAGCCCCACAGACCTGGGGGCTGCGGGCTTTCCTGCTGCCTTCAGCCTCAAAGCCACCCTTTCCCACTTGGCGCTGCGCCATGCACAAAAATGGCCATACGGCTGGAGATGGGTCCCCCGCCCAAAGAGCCAGCAGGGAAAACTATGCCTTGTTCTAAAGCTCTTTGGGAACTGCTTGCGTAGCTCCACAGACCTGGGGGCTGCGGGCTTTCCTGCTGCCTTTAGCCTCGACACCACCCTTTCCCTCTTGGCGCCGCGCCAGGCACAAAAATGGCCGTACGGCTGGAGATGGGTCCCCCGCCCAATGAGCCAGCAGGGAAAATTATGCCTTGTTCTAAAGCTCTTTGGGAACCGCTTGCGTAGCCGCACAGACCTGGGGGCTGCGGGCTTTCCTGCTGCCTTCAGCCTCGACAGCACCCTTTCCCACTTGGCGCCCTATCAAGCACAAAAATGGCCTATGGCTGGAGATGGGTCCCATGCCCAAAGAGCCAGCAGGGAAAACTATGCCTTGTTCTAAAGCTCTTTGGGAACCGCTTGCGTAGCCCCACACACGTGGGGGCTGCGGGCTTTCCTGCTGCCTTCAGCCTCAAAACCACCCTTTCCCACTTGGCCCCCGGCCAGGCAAAAAAATGGCCATACGGCTGGAGATGGGTCCCCCGCCCAAAGAGCCAGCAGGGAAAACTATGCCTTGTTGTAAAGCTCTTTGGGAACCGCTTGCGTAGCCCCACAGACCTGGGGGCTGCAGGCTTTGCTGCTGCCTTCAGCCTCAAAACCACCCTTTCCCACTTGGCGCTGCGCCAGGCACAAAAATGGCCATATGGCTGCAGATGGGTACCCCGCCCAAAGAGCCAGCAGGGAAAATTATGCCTTGTTCTAAAGCTCTTTGGGAACCGCTTGCGTAGCCCCACAGACCTGGGGGCTGCGGGCTTTCCTGCTGCCTTCAAGCCTCAAAGCCACCCTTTCCCACTGGGCGCCGGGCCAGGCACAAAAATGGCCTATGGCTGGAGATGGGTCCCCCGCCCAAAGAGCCAGCAGGGAAAACTATGCCTTGTTCTAAAGCTCTTTGGGAACTGCTTGCGTAGCCCCACAGACCTGGGGGCTGCGGGCTTTCCTGCTGCCTTCAGCCTCGACACCACCCTTTCCCACTTGGCACTGCTCCAGGCTCAAAAATGGCCATACGGCTGGAGATGGGTCCCCCGCCCAGAGAGCCAGCAGGGAAAACTATGCCTTGTTCTAAAGCTCTTTGGGAACCGCTTGCGTAGCCCCACAGACCTGGGGGCTGCGGGCTTTCCTGCTGCCTTCAGTCTCAAAGCCACCCTTTCCCACTTGGCGCCGGGCCAGGCACAAAAATGGCCATACGGCTGGAGATGGGTCCCCTGCCAAAAGAGCCAGCAGGGAAAACTATGCCTTGTTCTAAAGCTCTTTGGGAACCGCTTGCGTAGCCCCACAGACCTGGGGGCTGCGGGCTTTCCTGCTGCCTTCAGCCTCAAAGCCACCCTTTCGCACTTGGGGCTTCGCCAGGCACAAAAATGGCCATATGGCTGGAGATGGGTCCCCCGCCCAAAGAGCGAGCAGGGAAAACTATGCCTTGTTCTAAAGCTCTTTGGGAACCGCTTGCGTAGCCCCACAGACCTGGAGGCTGCGGGCTTTCCTGCTGCCTTCAGCCTCAAAGCCACCCTTTCCCACTTGGCGCCGGGCCAGGGACAAAAATGGCCATACGGCTGGAGATGGGTCCCATGCCCAAAGAGCCAGCAGGGAAAACTATGCCTTGTTCTAAAGCTCTTTGGGAACCGCTTGCTTGGCCCCACAGACCTGGGGGCTGCAGGCTTTGCTGCTGCCTTCAGCCTCGACACCACCCTTACCCACTTGGCGCCGCGCCAGGCACAAAAATGGCCATACGGCTGGAGATGGGTCCCCCGCCCAAAGAGCCAGCAGGGAAAACTATGCCTTCTTCTAAAGCTCTTTGGGAACCGCTTGCTTGGCCCCACAGACCTGGGGGCTGCGGGCTTTCCTGCTGCCTTCAGCCTCAAAACCACCCTTTCCCACTACGCACCGCGCCAGGTACAAAAATGGCGATACGGCTGGAGATGGGTCCCCCGCCCAAAGAGCCAGCAGGGAAAACTATGCCTTGTTCTAAAGCTCTTTGGGAACCGCTTGCTTGGCCCCACAGACGTGGGGGCTGCGGGCTTTCCTGCTGCCTTCAGCCTCAAAACCACCCTATGCCACTACGCACCGCGTCAGGCACAAAAATAGCCATACGGCTGGAGATGGGTCCCCCACCCAAAGAGCCAGCAGGGAAAACTATGCCTTGTTCTAAAGGTCTTTGGGAACCGCTTGCGTAGCCCCACAGACCTGGGGGCTGCAGGCTTTCCTGCTGTCTTCAGCCTCAAAGCCACCCTTTCCCACTTGGCGCCCTATCAGGCACAAAAATGGCCTATGGGTGGAGATGGGTCCCATGCCCAAAGAGCCAGCAGGGAAAACTATGCCTTGTTCTAAAGCTCTTTGGGAACCGCTTGCGTAGCCCCACAGACCTGGGGGCTGCGGGCTTTCCTGGTGCCTTTAGCCTCGACACCACCCTTTCCCTCTTGGCGCCGCGCCAGGCACAAAAATGGCCATACGGCTGGAGATGGGTCCCCCGCCCAAAGAGCCAGCAGGGAAAACTATGCCTTGTTCTAAAGCTCTTTGGGAACCGCTTGCGTAGCCCCACAGACCTGGGGGCTGCAGGCTTTCCTGCTGCCTTCAGCCTCAAAACCACCCTTTCCCACTACGCAACGCGCCAGGCATAAAAATAGCCATACGACTGGAGATGGGTCCCCCGCCCAAAGAGCCAGCAGGGAAAACTATGCCTTGTTCTAAAGCTCTTTGGGAACCGCTTGCGTAGCCCCACAGACCTTGGGGCTGCGGGCTTTCCTGCTGCCTTCAGCCTCGACAGCACCCTTTCCCACTTGGCTTCGCGCCAGGCACAAAAATGGCCATACGGCTGGAGATGGGTCCCATGCCCTAAGAGCCAGCTGGGAAAACTATGCCTTCTTCTAAAGCTCTTTGGGAACCGCTTGCGTAGCACCACAGACCTGGGGGCTGCAGGCTTTGCTCCTGCCTTCAGCCTCAAAACCACCCTTTCCCACCTGGCGCCGCGCCAGGCTCAAAAATGGCCATACGGCTGGAGATGGGTCCCCCGCCCAGAGAGCCAGCAGGGAAAACTATGCCTTGTTCTAAAGCTCTTTGGGAACCGCTTGCGTAGCCCCACAGACCTGGGGGCTGCGGGCTTTCCTGCTGCCTTTAGCCTCGACACCACCCTTTCCCACTTGGCGCCGCGCCAGGCTCAAAAATGGCCATACGGCTGGAGATGGGTCCCCCGCCCAGAGAGCCAGCAGGGAAAACTATGCCTTGTTCTAAAGCTCTTTGGGAACCGCTTGCGTAGCCCCACAGACCTGGGGGCTGCGGGCTTTCCTGCTGCCTTCAAGCCTCAAAGCCACCCTTTCCCACTGGGCGCCGGGCCAGGCACAAAAATGGCCTATGGCTGGAGATGGGTCCCCCGAACAAAGAGCCAGCAGGGAAAACTATGCCTTGTTCTAAAGCTCTTTGGGAACTGCTTGCGTAGCCCCACAGACCTGGGGGCTGCAGGCTTTCCTGCTGCCTTCAGCCTCAAAGCCACCCTTTCCCACTTGGCGCCCTATCAAGCACAAAAATGGCCTATGGCTGGAGATGGGTCCCAGGCCCAAAGAGCCAGCAGGGAAAACTATGCCTTGTTCTAAAGCTCTTTGGGAACCGCTTGCTTGGCCCCACAGACGTGGGGGCTGCGGGCTTTCCTGCTGCCTTCAGCCTCGACACCACCCTTTCCCACTTGGCGCCGCGCCAGGCACAAAAATGGCCATACGGCTGGAGATGGGTCCCCCGCCCAGAGAGCCAGCAGGGAAAACTATGCCTTGTTCTAAAGCTCTTTGGGAACCGCTTGCGTAGCCCCACAGACCTGGGGGCTGCGGGCTTTCCTGCTGCCTTCAGCCTCAAAGCCACCCTTTCACACTTGGCACCGCGCCAGGCACAAAAATGGCCATACGGCTGGAGATGGGTCCCCCGCCCAAAGAGCCAGCAGGGAAAACTATGCCTTGTTCTAAAGCTCTTTGGGAACCGCTTGCGTAGCCCCACAGACCTGGGGGCTGCGGGCTTTCCTGCTGCCTTTAGCCTCGACACCACCCTTTCCCTCTTGGCGCCGCGCCAGGCACAAAAATGGCCGTACGGCTGGAGATGGGTCCCCCGCCCAGAGAGCCAGCAGGGAAAATTATGCCTTGTTCTAAAGCTCTTTGGGAACCGCTTGCGTAGCCCCACAGACGTGGGGGCTGCGGGCTTTCCTGCTGCCTTCAGCCTCGACACCACCCTTTCCCACTTGGCGCCCTATCAAGCACAAAAATGGCCTATGGCTGGAGATGGGTCCCATGCCCAAAGAGCCAGCAGGGAAAACTATGCCTTGTTCTAAAGCTCTTTGGGAACCGCTTGCGTAGCCCCACACACGTGGGGGCTGCGGGCTTTCCTGCTGCCTTCAGCCTCAAAACCACCCTTTCCCACTTGGCCCCCGGCCAGGCACAAAAATGGCCATACGGCTGGAGATGGGTCCCCCGCCCAAAGAGCCAGCAGGGAAAACTATGCCTTGTTCTAAAGCTCTTTGGGAACCGCTTGCGTAGCCCCACAGACCTGGGGGCTGCAGGCTTTGCTGCTGCCTTCAGCCTCAAAACCACCCTTTCCCACTTGGCGCTGCGCCAGGCACAAAAATGGCCATATGGCTGGAGATGGGTCCCCCGCCCAAAGAGCCAGCAGGGAAAATTATGCCTTGTTCTAAAGCTCTTTGGGAACCGCTTGCGTAGCCCCACAGACCTGGGGACTGCGGGCTTTCCTGCTGCCTTCAAGCCTCAAAGCCACCCTTTCCCACTGGGCGCCGGGCCAGGCACAAAAATGGCCTATGGCTGGAGATGGGTCCCCCGCCCAAAGAGCCAGCAGGGAAAACTATGCCTTGTTCTAAAGCTCTTTTCTTTGGGAACTGCTTGCGTAGCCCCACAGACCTGGGGGCTGCGGGCTTTCCTGCTGCCTTCAGCCTCGACACCACCCTTTCCCACTTGGCACTGCTCCAGGCTCAAAAATGGCCATACGGCTGGAGATGGGTCCCCCGCCCAGAGAGCCAGCAGGGAAAACTATGCCTTGTTCTAAAGCTCTTTGGGAACCGCTTGCGTAGCCCCACAGACCTGGGGGCTGCGGGCTTTCCTGCTGCCTTCAGCCTCAAAGCCACCCTTTCGCACTTGGGGCTTCGCCAGGCACAAAAATGGCCATATGGCTGGAGATGGGTCCCCCGCCCAAAGAGCGAGCAGGGAAAACTATGCCTTGTTCTAAAGCTCTTTGGGAACCGCTTGCGTAGCCCCACAGACCTGGGGGCTTCGGGCTTTCCTGCTGCCTTCAGCCTCAAAGCCACCCTTTCCCTCTTGGCGCCGGGCCAGGGACAAAAATGGCCATACGGCTGGAGATGGGTCCCATGCTCAAAGAGCCAGCAGGGAAAACTATGCCTTGTTCTAAAGCTCTTTGGGAACCGCTTGCTTGGCCCCACAGACCTGGGGGCTGCAGGCTTTGCTGCTGCCTTCAGCCTCGACACCACCCTTTCCCACTACGCACCGCGCCAGGCACAAAAATGGCCATACGTCTGGAGATGGGTCCCACGCCCAAAAAGCCAGCTGGGAAAACTATGCCTTGTTCTAAAGCTCTTTGGGAACCGCTTGCTTGGCCCCACAGACGTGGGGGCTGCGGGCTTTCCTGCTGTCTTCAGCCTCGACACCACCCTTTCCCACTTGGCGCCCTATCAGCCACAAAAATGGCCATACGGCTGGAGATGGGTCCCCCGCCCAAAGAGCCAGCAGGGAAAACTATGCCTTGTTCTAAAGCTCTTTGGGAACCGCTTGCGTAGCCCCACAGACCTGGGGGCTGCGGGCTTTCCTGCTGCCTTCAGCCTCAAAGCCACCCTTTCGCACTTGGGGCTTCGCCAGGCACAAAAATGGCCATATGGCTGGAGATGGGTCCCCCTCCCAAAGAGCGAGCAGGGAAAACTATGCCTTGTTCTAAAGTTCTTTGGGAACCGCTTGCGTAGCCCCACAGACCTGGGGGCTGCGGGCTTTCCTGCTGCCTTCAGCCTCGATACCACCATTTCCCACTTGGCGCTGCGCCATGCACAAAAATGGCCATACGGCTGGAGATGGGTCCCCCGCCCAAAGAGCCAGCAGGGAAAACTATGCCTTGTTCTAAAGCTCTTTGGGAACCGCTTGCGTAGCCCCACAGACCTGGGGGCTGCGGGCTTTCCTGCTGCCTTCAGCCTCGACACCACCCTTTCCCACTTGGCGCCGCGCCAGGCACAAAAATGGCCGTACGGCTGGAGATGCGCCCAAAGAGCCAGCAGGGAAAACTATGCCTTGTTCTAAAGCTCTTTGGGAACCGCTTGCGTAGCCGCACAGACCTGGGGGCTGCGGGCTTTCCTGCTGCCTTCAGCCTCAAAGCCACCCTTTCCCACTTGGCTTCGCGCCAGGCACAAAAATGGCCTATGGCTGGAGATGGGTCCCATGCCCTAAGAGCCAGCTGGGAAAACTATGCCTTGTTCTAAAGCTCTTTGGGAACCGCTTGCGTAGCCCCACACACCTGGGGGCTGCGGGCTTTCCTGCTGCCTTCAGCCTCAAAGCCACCCTTTCCCACTTGGCCCCCGGCCAGGCACAAAAATGGCCATATGTCTGCAGATGGGTCCCCCGCCCAAAGAGCCAGCAGGGAAAACTATGCCTTGTTCTAAAGCTCTTTGGGAACCGCTTGCGTAGCCCCACAGACCTGGGGGCTGCAGGCTTTGCTGCTGCCTTCAGCCTCAAAACCACCCTTTCCCACTTGGCGCTGCGCCAGGCACAAAAATGGCCATACGGCTGGAGATGGGTCCCCCGCCCAAAGAGCCAGCAGGGAAAACTATGCCTTGTTCTAAAGCTCTTTGGGAACCGCTTGCGTAGCCCCACAGACCTGGGGGCTGCGGGCTTTCCTGCTGCCTTCAAGCCTCAAAGCCACCCTTTCCCACTGGGCGCCGGGCCAGGCACAAAAATGGCCTATGGCTGGAGATGGGTCCCCCGAACAAAGAGCCAGCAGGGAAAACTATGCCTTGTTCTAAAGCTCTTTGGGAACCGCTTGCGTAGCCCCACAGACCTGGGGGCTGCAGGCTTTCCTGCTGCCTTCAGCCTCAAAGCCACCCTTTCCCACTTGGCGCCCTATCAAGCACAAAAATGGCCTATGGCTGGAGATGGGTCCCCCGCCCAAAGAGCCAGCAGGGAAAACTATGCCTTGTTCTAAAGCTCTTTGGAACCGCTTGCTTGGCCCCACAGACATGGGGGCTGCGGGCTTTCCTGCTGCCTTCAGCCTCGACACCACCCTTTCCCACTTGGCGCCGCGCCAGGCTCAAAAATGGCCATACGGCTGGAGATGGGTCCCCCGCCCAAAGAGCCAGCAGGGAAAATTATGCCTTGTTCTAAAGCTCTTTGGGAACCGCTTGCGTAGCCCCACAGACGTGGGGGCTGCGGGCTTTCCTGCTGCCTTCAGCCTCGACAACACCCTTTCCCACTTGGCACTGCTCCAGGCTCAAAAATGGCCATACGGCTGCAGATGGGTCCCCCGCCCAGAGAGCCAGCAGGGAAAACTATGCCTTGTTCTAAAGCTCTTTGGGAACCGCTTGCGTAGCCCCACAGACCTGGGGGCTGCGGGCTTTGCTGCTGCCTTCAGCCTCAAAGCCACCCTTTCCCACTTGGCGCCGTGCCAGGCACAAAAATGGCCATACGGCTGGAGATGGGTCCCCCCGCCCAAAGAGCCAGCAGGGAAAACTAGGCCTTGTTCTAAAGCTCTTTGGGAACGGCTTGCTTGGCCCCACAGACCTGGGGGCTGCAGTCTTTGCTGCTGCCTTCAGCCTCTACACCACCCTTTCCCACTTGGCGCCGGGCCAGGACAAAAATGGCCATACGGCTGGAGATGGGTCCCCTGCCAAAAGAGCCAGCAGGGAAAACTATGCCTTGTTCTAAAGCTCTTTGGGAACCGCTTGCGTAGCCCCACAGACCTGGGGGCTGCAGGCTTTGCTCCTGCCTTCAGCCTCAAAGCCACCCTTTCCCACTTGGCGCCCTGTCAGGCACAAAAATGGCCATACGGCTGGAGATGGGTCCCCCGCCCAAAGAGCCAGCAGGGAAAACTATGCCTTGTTCTAAAGCTCTTTGGGAACCGCTTGCGTAGCCCCACAGACCTGGGGGCTGCAGGCTTTGCTCCTGCCTTCAGCCTCAAAGCCACCCTTTCCCACCTGGCGCCGCGCCAGGCTCAAAAATGGCCATACGGCTGGAGATGGGTCCCCGCCCAGAGAGCCAGCAGGGAAAACTATGCCTTGTTCTAAAGCTCTTTGGGAACCGCTTGCGTAGCCCCACAGACCTGGGGACTGCGGGCTTTCCTGCTGCCTTCAGCCACGACACCACCCTTTCCCACTTGGCACCGCGCCAGGCACAAAAATGGCCATACGGCTGGAGATGGGTCCCCCGCCCAAAGAGCCAGCAGGGAAAACTATGCCTTGTTCTAAAGCTCTTTGGGAACCGCTTGCGTAGCCCCACAGACCTGGGGGCTGCGGGCCTTTCCTGCTGTCTTCAGCCTCGACACCACCCTTTCCCACTTGGCGCCCTATCAGGCACAAAAATGGCCATACGGCTGGAGATGGGTCCCCCCGCCCAAAGAGCCAGCAGGGAAAACTATGCCTTGTTCTAAAGCTCTTTGGGAACCGCTTGCGTAGCCCCACAGACCTGGGGGCTGCGGGCTTTGCTGCTGCCTTCAGCCTCAAAGCCACCCTTTCCCACTTGGCGCCGCGCCAGGCACAAAAATGGCCTATGGCTGGAGATGGGTCCCCCGCCCAAAGAGCCAGCAGGGAAAACTATGCCTTGTTCTAAAGCTCTTTGGGAACGGCTTGCTTGGCCCCACAGACCTGGGGGCTGCGGGCTTTCCTGCTGCCTTCAGCCTCAAAACCACCCTTTCCCACTACGCACCGCGCCAGGCACAAAAATGGCCATATGGCTGGAGATGGGTCCCCCGCCCAAAGAGCCAGCAGGGAAAACTATGCCTTGTTCTAAAGCTCTCTGGGAACCACTTGCTTGGGCCCACAGACGTGGGGGCTGCGGGCTTTCCTGCTGCCTTCAGCCTCAAAACCACCCTATGCCACTACGCACCGCGCCAGGCACAAAAATAGCCATACGTCTGGAGATGGGTCCCACGCCCAAAGAGCCAGCAGGGAAAACTATGCCTTGTTCTAAAGCTCTTTGGGAACCGCTTGCTTGGCCCCACAGACGTGGGGGCTGCGGGCTTTCCTGCTGTCTTCAGCCTCGACACCACCCTTTCCCACTTGGCGCCCTATCAGGCACAAAAATGGCCATACGGCTGGAGATGGGTCCCCCGCCCAAAGAGCCAGCAGGGAAAACTATGCCTTGTTCTAAAGCTCTTTGGGAACCGCTTGCGTAGCCCCACAGACCTGGGGGCTGCAGGCTTTCCTGCTGCCTTCAGACTCGACACCACCCTTTCCCACTTGGCGCCGCCCCAGGCACAAAAATGGCCATACGACTCGACATGTGTCCGCCGCCCAAAGAGCCAGCAGGGAAAACTATGCCTTGTTCTAAAGCTCTTTGGGAACCGCTTGCGTAGCCCCACAGACCTTAGGGCTGCAGGCTTTGCTGCTGCCTTCAGCCTCAAAACCACCCTTTCCCACTTGGCGCCGCGCCAGGCTCAAAAATGGCCATACGGCTGGAGATGGGTCCCCCGCCCAAAGAGCCAGCAGGGAAAACTATGCCTTGTTCTAAAGCTCTTTGGGAACCGCTTGCGTTGTCCCACAGACGTGGGGGCTGCGGGCTTTGCTGCTGCCTTCAGCCTCAAAGCCACGCTTTCCCACTTGGCGTCGCGCTAGGCACAAAAATGGCCATACGGCTGGAGATGGGTCCCCCGCCCAAGGAGCCAGCAGGGAAAACTATGCCTTGTTCTAAAGCTCTTTGGGAACCGCTTGCGTAGCCACACAGACCTGGGGGCTGCGGGCTGTCTTGCTGCCTTCAGCCTCAAAGCCACCCTTTCACACTTGGCGCCGCGCCAGGCACAAAAATGGCCATACGGCTGGAGATGGGTCCCATGCCCAAAGAGCCAGCAGGGAAAACTATGCCTTGTTCTAAAGCTCTTTGGGAACCGCTTGCGTAGCCCCACAGACCTGGGGGCTGCAGGCTTTGCTGCTGCCTTCAGCCTCAAAGCCACCCTTTCCCACTTGGCGTCGCGCTAGGCACAAAAATGGCCATACGGCTGGAGATGGGTCCCCCGCCCAAGGAGCCAGCAGGGAAAATTATGCCTTGTTCTAAAGCTCTTTGGGAACCGCTTGCGTAGCCCCACAGACCTGGGGGCTGCGGGCTTTCCTGCTGCCTTCAGACTCAAAGCCACCCTTTCCCACTTGGCCCCCGGCCAGGCACAAAAATGGCCATATGTCTGCAGATGGGTCCCCCGCCCAAAGAGCCAGCAGGGAAAACTATGCCTTGTTCTAAAGCTCTTTGGGAACCGCTTGCGTAGCCCCACAGACCTGGGGGCTGCAGGCTTTGCTGCTGCCTTCAGCCTCAAAACCACCCTTTCCCACTTGGCGCTGCGCCAGGCACAAAAATGGCCATACGGCTGGAGATGGGTCCCCCGCCCAAAGAGCCAGCAGGGAAAACTATGCCTTGTTCTAAAGCTCTTTGGGAACCGCTTGCGTAGCCCCACAGACCTGGGGGCTGCGGGCTTTCCTGCTGCCTTCAAGCCTCAAAGCCACCCTTTCCCACTGGGCGCCGGGCCAGGCACAAAAATGGCCTACGGCTGGAGATGGGTCCCCCGAACAAAGAGCCAGCAGGGAAAACTATGCCTTGTTCTAAAGCTCTTTGGGAACCGCTTGCGTAGCCCCACAGACCTGGGGGCTGCAGGCTTTCCTGCTGCCTTCAGCCTCAAAGCCACCCTTTCCCACTTGGCGCCCTATCAAGCACAAAAATGGCCTATGGCTGGAGATGGGTCCCCCGCCCAAAGAGCCAGCAGGGAAAACTATGCCTTGTTCTAAAGCTCTTTGGGAACCGCTTGCTTGGCCCCACAGACATGGGGGCTGCGGGCTTTCCTGCTGCCTTCAGCCTCGACACCACCCTTTCCCACTTGGCGCCGCGCCAGGCTCAAAAATGGCCATACGGCTGGAGATGGGTCCCCCGCCCAAAGAGCCAGCAGGGAAAACTATGCCTTGTTCTAAAGCTCTTTGGGAACCGCTTGCGTAGCCCCACAGACGTGGGGGCTGCGGGCTTTCCTGCTGCCTTCAGCCTCGACAACACCCTTTCCCACTTGGCACTGCTCCAGGCTCAAAAATGGCCATACGGCTGCAGATGGGTCCCCCGCCCAGAGAGCCAGCAGGGAAAACTATGCCTTGTTCTAAAGCTCTTTGGGAACCGCTTGCGTAGCCCCACAGACCTGGGGGCTGCGGGCTTTGCTGCTGCCTTCAGCCTCAAAGCCACCCTTTCCCACTTGGCGCCGTGCCAGGCACAAAAATGGCCATACGGCTGGAGATGGGTCCCCCGCCCAAAGAGCCAGCAGGGAAAACTAGGCCTTGTTCTAAAGCTCTTTGGGAACGGCTTGCTTGGCCCCACAGACCTGGGGGCTGCAGTCTTTGCTGCTGCCTTCAGCCTCTACACCACCCTTTCCCACTTGGCGCCGGGCCAGGGACAAAAATGGCCATACGGCTGGAGATGGGTCCCCTGCCAAAAGAGCCAGCAGGGAAAACTATGCCTTGTTCTAAAGCTCTTTGGGAACCGCTTGCGTAGCCCCACAGACCTGGGGGCTGCAGGCTTTGCTCCTGCCTTCAGCCTCAAAGCCACCCTTTCCCACTTGGCGCCCTGTCAGGCACAAAAATGGCCATACGGCTGGAGATGGGTCCCCCGCCCAAAGAGCCAGCAGGGAAAACTATGCCTTGTTCTAAAGCTCTTTGGGAACCGCTTGCGTAGCCCCACAGACCTGGGGGCTGCAGGCTTTGCTCCTGCCTTCAGCCTCAAAGCCACCCTTTCCCACCTGGCGCCGCGCCAGGCTCAAAAATGGCCATACGGCTGGAGATGGGTCCCCGCCCAGAGAGCCAGCAGGGAAAACTATGCCTTGTTCTAAAGCTCTTTGGGAACCGCTTGCGTAGCCCCACAGACCTGGGGACTGCGGGCTTTCCTGCTGCCTTCAGCCACGACACCACCCTTTCCCACTTGGCACCGCGCCAGGCACAAAAATGGCCATACGGCTGGAGATGGGTCCCCCGCCCAAAGAGCCAGCAGGGAAAACTATGCCTTGTTCTAAAGCTCTTTGGGAACCGCTTGCGTAGCCCCACAGACCTGGGGGCTGCGGGCTTTCCTGCTGCCTTCAGCCTCGACACCACCCTTTCCCACTTGGCGCCCTATCAGGCACAAAAATGGCCATACGGCTGGAGATGGGTCCCCCGCCCAAAGAGCCAGCAGGGAAAACTATGCCTTGTTCTAAAGCTCTTTGGGAACCGCTTGCGTAGCCCCACAGACCTGGGGGCTGCGGGCTTTGCTGCTGCCTTCAGCCTCAAAGCCACCCTTTCCCACTTGGCGCCGCGCCAGGCACAAAAATGGCCTATGGCTGGAGATGGGTCCCCCGCCCAAAGAGCCAGCAGGGAAAACTATGCCTTGTTCTAAAGCTCTTTGGGAACGGCTTGCTTGGCCCCACAGACCTGGGGGCTGCGGGCTTTCCTGCTGCCTTCAGCCTCAACACCACCCTTTCCCACTACGCACCGCGCCAGGCACAAAAATGGCCATATGGCTGGAGATGGGTCCCCCGCCCAAAGAGCCAGCAGGGAAAACTATGCCTTGTTCTAAAGCTCTCTGGGAACCACTTGCTTGGGCCCACAGACGTGGGGGCTGCGGGCTTTCCTGCTGCCTTCAGCCTCAAAACCACCCTATGCCACTACGCACCGCGCCAGGCACAAAAATAGCCATACGTCTGGAGATGGGTCCCACGCCCAAAGAGCCAGCAGGGAAAACTATGCCTTGTTCTAAAGCTCTTTGGGAACCGCTTGCTTGGCCCCACAGACGTGGGGGCTGCGGGCTTTCCTGCTGTCTTCAGCCTCGACACCACCCTTTCCCACTTGGCGCCCTATCAGGCACAAAAATGGCCATACGGCTGGAGATGGGTCCCCCGCCCAAAGAGCCAGCAGGGAAAACTATGCCTTGTTCTAAAGCTCTTTGGGAACCGCTTGCGTAGCCCCACAGACCTGGGGGCTGCAGGCTTTCCTGCTGCCTTCAGACTCGACACCACCCTTTCCCACTTGGCGCCGCGCCAGGCACAAAAATGGCCATACGACTCGACATGTGTCCGCCGCCCAAAGAGCCAGCAGGGAAAACTATGCCTTGTTCTAAAGCTCTTTGGGAACCGCTTGCGTAGCCCCACAGACCTTAGGGCTGCAGGCTTTGCTGCTGCCTTCAGCCTCAAAACCACCCTTTCCCACTTGGCGCCGCGCCAGGCTCAAAAATGGCCATACGGCTGGAGATGGGTCCCCCGCCCAAAGAGCCAGCAGGGAAAACTATGCCTTGTTCTAAAGCTCTTTGGGAACCGCTTGCGTTGTCCCACAGACGTGGGGGCTGCGGGCTTTGCTGCTGCCTTCAGCCTCAAAGCCACGCTTTCCCACTTGGCGTCGCGCTAGGCACAAAAATGGCCATACGGCTGGAGATGGGTCCCCCGCCCAAGGAGCCAGCAGGGAAAACTATGCCTTGTTCTAAAGCTCTTTGGGAACCGCTTGCGTAGCCACACAGACCTGCGGGCTGCGGGCTGTCTTGCTGCCTTCAGCCTCAAAGCCACCCTTTCACACTTGGCGCCGCGCCAGGCACAAAAATGGCCATACGGCTGGAGATGGGTCCCATGCCCAAAGAGCCAGCAGGGAAAACTATGCCTTGTTCTAAAGCTCTTTGGGAACCGCTTGCGTAGCCCCACAGACCTGGGGGCTGCAGGCTTTGCTGCTGCCTTCAGCCTCAAAGCCACCCTTTCCCACTTGGCGTCGCGCTAGGCACAAAAATGGCCATACGGCTGGAGATGGGTCCCCCGCCCAAGGAGCCAGCAGGGAAAACTATGCCTTGTTCTAAAGCTCTTTGGGAACCGCTTGCGTAGCCCCACAGACCTGGGGGCTGCGGGCTTTCCTGCTGCCTTCAGACTCAAAGCCACGCTTTCCAACTTGGCGCCGCGCCAGGCACAAAAATGGCCATATGGCTGGAGATGGGTCCCATGCCCAAAGAGCCAGCAGGGAAAACTATGCCTTGTTCTAAAGCTCTTTGGGAACCGCTTGCGTAGCCCCACAGACCTGGGGGCTGCGGGCTTTCCTGCTGCCTTCAGCCTCGACACCACCCTTTCCCACTTGGCGCCGCGCCAGGCACAAAAATGGCCATACGGCTGGAGATGGGTCCCCCGCGCAAAGAGCCTGCAGGGAAAGCTTTGTCTACAGTCAGTCAAGGTCGACGTACTCAACACTGATAAGAAAGATCACATGTGTTCTTGTGCTGAGGGATATCAAGTGGAAATCCTTCTCGCGGAGTGATCAAGCGATTTAAACTTTTCATCATAATCCAAAGTCTAACATGCAAAACAATTGTCTAAGCAAAGCACAATACAGTGAGTATTAGTAAAACAACAACAGAGTGAAGCATCTTGTTATAAAGTCCTGTAACTGTCGGTGACCATCCAAAAAGAGGATCTCCCCATCTATGTCCTTCGCCTCTCTTCACTCTTTCCAACGCTTTGTGTATTTCTTCAACCTGATGATGGACGGTAATCAAAGTTGTCTGTCTATTTTCTTGGGCCTCTTTCAAGAGTCGCTTCAATTCATTGTGTTTTAGCAGCTTCTTCACCAGGGAGAGATTCATTCCGATAGGGGCAGGCAACAATCTCGAATCAACGTATAATTAGGTTGTAGCAATTGAAAAGACGTAACAGGAGCTTAATAATTGAAGTCGCATCCCGTAACTTTGTGTTAGTAAAGTTCAAACACAAAGATTTGAGTGATTACTATGTCATCTCTGAATACAAGACTACAGGGAGACCTCATGCTAACGCACCCTTTCCCAATATAGTCAAGCACAGTCTCTGGGGTTTCATCGGGATGTGTCTCAAAGTGACAAACATTCTGGTTGGTGTCAAGACAAAGGTCTTGTGCTTTGAGAGTATTACTCTCACAAATGAATCCTTGTTGGTCTCGTGAAACGCATGCGTCAACATCAGCAGTTTGCCATTTAGTCTCATTTTGTCGTGCCCAACCTCTGTGCTGTGTTGGATAGAGTAGAGCTCCTTGGTGATTCAACCCCAGTGCGATGATTGGGTATGTGGTGTATACGGAGGCATTGCGTATCGTTAAGACAAAAGCTGTGGCTTTGCTCTCAGTGGGATCGTAGGTGAAATTAACCAGATACCACCTGGACTGAAATTTTTTCTCAAATTCAATTGCGTTATCCCATATTACTTTTCGAATTTCGGTGGGCAAGGTGCCTTCTTTACCTTCCCTTATGATTGCGGCTGTCATAGATTGCATCCACAATTGGGCTTGGATACAACTAAGAGCCAAGGAAACATTGGTTTGAGTTGTACCAAGTGCATCTGTGATCAGCTGATGGTCTTTTTCACCCGTTTCTTCCCATTGAGGCAATATATTCTATAAAAGCCGTTGGTGGTTTCCCAATGCTAATAGAGAGGACCGTAGGGGATGTCTTAATTTGTCCAGATCAGTAGCGGTTGTGACTAGTTTGTTGGCAAGTATCTCAGCATCTATACTATTCAAGACTCCCAGGCCTGTTCCTAAGATACCAGTCGCATCCCTCTTCCGTCCGTGTGAAGTGGCAAGAGTTCGTTTGCGTAACCATGCTGACCATTCTGCATAAGATGTACTCAGGAATGGTAAGCAGGTGGGTTTGATCGCAGAGATTTTACTCTGCATTGACAATTCTGCTCGTTTGAGGGAATATGTGGGATTAAACAGTACCTGTTGTTGACCTGTGTGTGTTTAATAACGTAAGGGCCAATGTTGAAAATGTAAGGAGTTAGTCTAATGGAGGGCTTAGAAAAGAGAGAGGTGGTTTTTTTTTTTTTCTCTTAGAAGAGAGAGCCTTTGAGAGTTTGTGGGGTGTAGGTTCTGGATTCATTTCAGCAAGTTCAGGTGTATTTGAGTCAATCATAAATTCAAATAACAATTCTGTGCCCTTGTAGCCCCAAATACAGTACACTACTGTAGGTTTGATGAAAGTGAAATTGTGCCAGCAATCTGAATTTGGCTCCATAATTTTGTAACAATCAGTGTTGTATTTGTCCGCTTTGGTAGAGTCTACATAGATGGTTTTAATTACAGTTGGCCTGTGGTGATTAGACCCGTTGATAAATCGGCAACCAATGTGTGTTCTTGTGGAATAATTACTAAATTGGCCAAGAATACAAAAATACAGCATTGTTCACACATTAAGGAAAGTCATAAAATCAAGAGGCTTCTGAGGTAGAATACAGCCGCAGCTAGCACACGAAGAATGCAACAGCTGTGATTCCCTGTACAAGGTTGTTTGCGAAACTACACGAGGGATGGAACGGAACGCGCTTGTTCCGTGGCCTTCCCTTGTGACGAATAGCAGATATGGGGACGAGATGGTACTACGGAACTGATAAGCGGCTTACACGCCACCCGAGCCAACATTTCGTCAAATGTTGATGAAATGCTGTCCTTTTGTGCGAACTTTGCTCACCACAATGTACCAAAACACACCTCCATCCCGGAGGCTATCCGCCCCCGAGGTGTGAACACTCCTCCTTGAGTACATTAATCATAATAAAAGTACATATGACTAAAGTCACTCAAACTCCACTTTGAAGTTAAAAAAATAATATAAAAATAGCCCAAGAGAGGGGGAATGTCTGGGAAGACACCATCGCGAAGAATCCCACCGCTGTTTTCTGGGATCAGTCGACGGGCTGAGCCTTTCTTCCCCCCATAAGGACGCCTTTGGGTAAGACTTTGATTACACCGAGTGCTTTCTCGGGGACTCTAGAAATTTCTCTAGAGAATCTCTACCCTACATTTATAGCCAGGCTGTATCGTTTATAATTTTGTCACGCGTTTGTCTATTTAACAATGTCTTTATTTGCACGTGCTTTGCAGACAGTGTATTTATCACCGGCAATCCTAAAGAACCTGTATATCTGTTGTTTAAATAAACTGCACTGTTTCAGTAGCTAGTCGTTTCGCTTTCTCACTGAACGCGACCAAAACTTGAGAGAGGCCGTGCTGGTTCAGGAGCACGACTAGACTGAAGGTGCAGCCCACTATTAGTGTCTCCAAATCGTAATAGTTTAACACATAGTAAACGCGATTGGGCTGATAGTGCTGAATTGGGCATCACTCAGAATTGAAACCCAGCCGCACCTGGCCTCCCACCTCGGTGAGGAGTGTTAGAACGCAAGGGGGTTTATCTTCTGCCAAAACCGCTTGGCCCCGTTTCACGCAACAGAATTTGGCGTAGTCGGCAGGATTGCCATGGATAAACTGCTGCAAAAATATGATTGTGCCCCTTCCCAGGGTGGGAAGGAGTGGGCCCAAAAATTTTGGAAGGATGAAGAGAAAGTGGTGGAACGTATTGAAGAGCGTCGGGTTTCACAGAAGCTCAGAGCGGGGAAAGGCAAGGGTGTGATTTGTGCTGTGTTAGGCGCCTGTTTATCTTGTGCACAACAAGAAGCTAGAGAAACCCCCGCTCCTAATCTGATTTCAGCTGTAGAATATGCAACCCTGAAATCGGAGAATGAGGTGCTGAAGTCATCATTAGCCTTGCAAAAGGAGACAGGAGAAAGATTAAGAACTCAAGTCGATAAGCTTGTGAGTGAGAATGAATGTTTAGGAAACCGGAATGCTCAACTTGGGAGTGAAAATCGCCAACTTAAAATGTTATTGAAAGGGTGACCGGGCTCTTAGATAAAATGCAGCCCTCGACCCAGGTCCAACAGATTCGTAAGTTAATGTGTTATCCAAATTCCGGAACCCAGACCGGAGATTTTTTTGTCTAATAGTGAGGATGACGAAGAAGATGAGGAGGAAAGGACTTTTACTTTGAAATCCCAAGTTTTTCCTTTACGTCCTCTGGTTAAAACTGAAACTGCAGTTGATGATGGTGATGAAATTCACACCACTGTGCGTACCGTTCCATGGACACCAACCGAGTTAACAAAAATAAGGGAGAAATATTCGAGGCGACCAGAAGAGTCAGCTGTTGAGTACGTGTGGCGAGTTTCTTCTGAAGGGGGGGGCAGAATTATGCTGAGTGAGGAAGAAGCAGGAGACTCTTGGGGACCAGGAGTGTTTTTAACCACTATGCCTGGGGATCATAATTATTCCCTAACCGCTCGAGCAGCCTATTGGGCAAGGGGTATGGATCCGCGAGAGAGGGGGGAGCCGTTAGAGATTAGAGCTACAGGCTACTCTGATCTGTTTGCGGCTGTACGGAAAGCAGCTTGTCTGCAAGCCATGTATGACAGAGAGGAATTTCGGAAATCCCCAATGTCAGCCCCTATCGACCCGGATCGATTAGCCCCTCTCATCCGTGGTCTTCCCGATTGCCTGAAACCGTTCCTTGTTCGCACTCAAGATCGTATACGGGATGCTCGGGGTGCTCATGGGCGGGGCCGTCGTCACTACATGCCCACCTGGAATGTACAGGAAATAGATCAATATGGGCGCCGAATGGGCTGGGCCAGCCAAACTAGTGAGAAATCCTCCGAACACCCGCGAAAGGTTCGCCAAGTCCAAACTCACACTCAAAACCCTAAATCAGAGGGAAGGTTTAAGCCAGATAAGGACCGGAATGAGTTGTGGCGTAAAGCCCTACAATTAGGGGTGCCCCGACAATTCTTGCACGGTGACCCTACGGGAGATCTCCGTACGCTAGTCCAATCTCTACCTAGAAAGAATAATGCGGCTGGGGAGAAAAGTCTAACCAGAGAATCCCCAAGCCGTGAGAAAACTGTGCCTTCTGCACCGGAACATAACTTGATTGATTTGACAGAGTCCCAGCCACAACACTCCTATCCCCGGGGAGGGCACTGAGCAACCCTGTCGGGCAGGTACTAGCAATCCAATGGCGCTCTCATAAAGACTCCGAACCTGTTATTGTCATTCCTGTTGGACCCCGGAAGATATTGGTAAATTTTATTATTGATACCGGAGCCCAAATGTCTGCAATCACTAACGAAACAGCACAACTTCTAGGTATAAATCCCACCCGACGCAGAGTCAACTTCACAGGAATTGATGGTGTGGTAAAAACATGCCCCACTGCAAAAATTAACCTCTGGTTGCTGGGAGAGCAGCGAATGACTAGGGCAGAAGTGTTAGTGGGTGCCTCACGTAGACCCGACTCAAAGTGTCAGGGACCCGCACAGGAAGTTAAATTCCTGGGGGTCTGGTGGATTAAGGGAGCTGCTTCTGTCCCTCAGGATACCCTGAAAAAATAGAACATGGACAGAATCCTTCCAGCACGAAGGAGTTACAGCAGGTCCTGGGAACTTTAAGTTATTGGCGTAAACACATCCCTGGCTTTTCCATCATTGCTCGCCCCCTTCATAGCTTGCCAAAAAAGGGTAAATCCTGGGTGTGGACTGAACAACACACTAATGCTCTGCAATTACTAATAAAGGAGCTAAGGTTATTCCAACAACTTGGCCCCATACATCCAACTGACCCTGTCCATGTAGAATGGGGGCTCAGTGAACATGGTTCCCGTTGTAATTTATGGCAGAAGGGACCAGCAGGACCGGAGAGACCATTAGAATTTTGCTCCCACTCCTTCAATGATACTGAATGCAGCTATTCAGACCTGGAGAAGGGTTTACTGTCCCTGGTGCGAGCGTTGCAACGAGCAGAGCAGATAAGAAGAGAACAGAGTGTGATCTTTCCTGGGACCTTTTCGCCTCCCAGATGTGGTCCTTAAAGGGACACCACCACCAGCTGGCATTGCCCAGAGAGCTACAGTTCGAAAGTGGTATGCTTATTTAGAAGGCATTAATGAAATCAAGCCAGTCTCTGAAGGCAGTGTTAAAGTATCCAAGGCTACTTCACAAGGATACCAAAGGATATAGATGGTGCCCTATTGTTCCAATCCCCACCAAACAGACCATCTCCGATCCAAGAAGCACCTCCTTTGAGGGACAGCAGTGATCTTAGAGGAGTGTGGTTTACTGGTGCGTCATCTCACCGTTAAAAAAATAAGTGCAAATATAAGGCCGTAGCACTGGAAGTAACAACGGGAGAAAGAGCAATTGAAATAGGGGAGGGTAGGGGAACTCAGAGCTGTCCTACTAGCTGCACAACATGGAGCCACCTCCTTTTACGCTGAGTCATATGCTGTTCTTAAAGGAGCCACTGAATGGCTAGGACACTGGGCAGCCAACGATTGGCAGGTGAATAGAGTCCCAGTTTGGGAGACAGATAATTGGAAGCAACTGTTGGAAATAGGAGGACAGAGACCATTGCACGTTGCTTGGGTAAAAGGCCACGATCGTTCAAACTCGATCACTGCTCAGTTCAACCAACAGGTAGATGGCCTCACGCGGCTGCAACAAATTGACATTGTAGATGATGGTCGGGAATGGGAACGCTTACTTGAATCGTTACATGTTAAACGTGGCCGCACAGGCCGTCCTGACCTGTATCGGGAAGGTGGGTGGCTTGTGTCAGTTAAGCTGTGCGAACAAATAGTAACTGCCTGTTCACAATGTCGCCTACGACTCAGCAAAGATCATCCGAGTAAGGCGCCTCCCTTACACATGCGGGACAAGAAAGCGTTGTGGCATTCATGGCAGCTTGATTATATTGGGCCCTTGAGATCATCAGGTGGGAAAAGATATGTCCTGGTAGGAGTGGAGATTATCTCCAGCCTCAGTATGGCCAGCAGTTTCAAACCAGCTACGAGGGACAACACAGTGAAAGGCCTAAAAGGGTGGTTCAGCACACTTCCCCTTCCCGACGAAATCCAGAGTGATAACGTTTCACACTTTACGGCTTCGGTGGTACAAGATTGGGCCAAGGAAGAAGGGATTCGATGGGTATTTCATACTCCCTGTTATCCCCAGGCTAATGGCATTGTTGAACGCACCAATAGATTGGTTAAGCGTTTTGCAAAAAGTCATGAACCTGGTTGGCATTTGCGATTGGATGATGCCATCTATCAACTAAATAACAAATGGAGTGGAGACGGCTGTCCTAAAATGAAAGCTTTCTGTATACCTGCCAATATTATCTCGCCAAAGGCTGCCAATGAACCGGGAAAATACCCCGGAAGATTTCACCCTGGACTACCTGTGTTAGTGAAAATGCCTCAAAATGGGACGGTGCCAATGGTGCTAGCTACTCCCAAAAATCCCTATGCATGGGAAGCCAAGGATTGTTCAGGGAAGATACACCGGATCAGCACCCGGTGGACCGCACCTTCTTTTTAACCCCGTCGGTCGAATAAGACCGAGCAGATTTTCTTTTCCTTTATGTCTTACAGGAACCTTGGATGAGCTGTACAGACGGATTGGCCTACGCTACCTTTGAATGTCTCCAGGGAATCCTGACATTGAACCTGGCAATAATACTACTTTTATGATGTATGGCTATTTGGAGGCCCAAATTCTAAAATGACGAATTGGCAGATGGAATTGATGCTATTCAGTTTCACCTTTTTATTCCCTGTTGTTTGTAGTCAAAGAGACCCAGAGTGGCCATGGTCTCAAGCCTTTCTCGTCTATAATACAAGACTACAGGGAGACCTCATGCTAACGCACCCTTTCCCAATATAGTCAAGCACAGTCTCTGGGGTTTCATCGGGATGTGTCTCAAAGTGACAAGCATTCTGGTTGGTGTCAAGACAAAGGTCTTGTGCTTTGAGAGTATTACTCTCACAAATGAATCCTTGTTGGTCTCGTGAAACGCATGCGTCAACATCAGCAGTTTGCCATTTAGTCTCATTTTGTCGTGCCCAACCTCTGTGCTGTGTTGGATAGAGTAGAGCTCCTTGATGATTCAACCCCAGTGCGATGATTGGGTATATGGTGGATACTGAGGCATTGCGTATCGTTAAGACAAAAGCTGTGGCTTTGCTCTCAGTGGGATCGTAGGTGAAATTAACCAGATACCACCAGGATTGAAATTTTCTCTCAAACTCAATTGCGTTATCCCATATTACTTTTCGAATTTCGGTGGGCAAGGTGCCTTCTTCACCTTCCCTTATGATTTATGAGTTTTTGCAAAACGCTTAACCAATCCGTTGGTGCATTCAACAATGCCATTAGCCTGAGGATAATAGGGAGTATGAAATACCCATCGAATCCCTTCTTCTTTGGCCCAATCTTGTACCACTGTAGCGGTAAAGTGTGAACCGTTATCACTTTGGATTTCCTCGGGAAGGGGAAGTGTGCTGAACCACCCTTTTAGGCCTTTCACTGTGTTGTCCCCAGCAGCTGATTTGAAGCCAGTGGCCATACTGAGGCTGGAGATAATCTCCACTCCGACTAGGACATATCTTTTCCCACCTGATGATCTCAAGGGCCCAATATAATCAATCTGCCATGAATGCCACAACATTTTCTTGTCCCGCATGTGTAAGGGAGGCGCCTTACTCGGATGATCTTTGCTGAGTCGTAGGCGACATTGTGACCAGGCAGTTACTACTTGTTCGCACAGCTTAACCGACACAGGCCACCCCCGGGCTAGACCTTCCTGATACAGATCAGCACGGCCTGTATGGCCAGGCTTAATATGTAACCATTCCCGACCATCATCTACAGTGTCAATTTGTTGTAGCCGCGTGAGGCTATCTACCTGTTGGTTGAACTGAGCAGTGATCGAGTTTGAACGATCGTGGCCTTTTACCCAAGCAATGTGCAATGGTCTCTGTCCTCCTATTTCCAACAGTTGCTTCCAACTGTCTGTCTCCCAGATCGGGACTCTATTCACCTGCCAATCATTGGCTGCCCAGTGTCCTAGCCATTCAGTGGCTCCTTTAAAAACAGCATATGAGTCAGTGTAAATGTAAGTAGCTCCATGTTGTGCAGCTAGTAGGACGGCTCTGAGTTCCCCTACTTGTGCCCTACCTTCTCCTGTTTCAATTGCTCTTTCCCCCGTTGCTACTTCCAGTGCTACGGCCTTGTATTTCCACTTGCTGTTCTCACGGTGAGATGACACACCAGTAAACCACACTCCTGTAAGATCACTGCCTGCTTTCAGAGGAGGTGCTTCTTGGATTGGAGATGGTCTGTTTGGTGGGGATTGGAACAATAGGGCACCATCTCTATCCTTCTGGAGCATGGATACTTTGATACTACCTTCAGAGACTGGCATGATATCATTAATGCCTTCTAAATAAGCATACCACTTTCGAACTGTGGGTTTCTGGGCAATGCCAGCTGGCGGTGCTGTCCCTTTACGGACCACATCTAGGAGTCGAAAAGGGCCCCGAACAATCACGCTCTGTTCTCTCCTTATCTGCTCTGCTCGTTGCAATGCTCGCACCAGGGACAGTAAACCCTTCTCCAGGTCTGAATAGCTGCTCTCAGTATCATTAAAGGCGTGAGAGCTAAATTCTAATGGTCTCTCCGGTCCTGCTGGTCCCTTCTGGCATAAATTACAACGGGAACCATGTTCACTGAGCCCCCATTCTACATGGACAGGGTCAGTTGGATGTATGGGGCCAAGTTGTTGGAATAACCTTAGCTCTTTTATTAGCAATTCTAGTGCATTAGTATGTTGTTCAGTCGACTCCCAGGATTTACCTTTTTTGAGCAAACAATAAAGGGGGCGAGCAATGATGGAAAAGCCAGGGATGTGTTTACGCTAATAACTTAAAGTTCCCAGGACTTGCTGTAACTCCTTCGTGCTGGAAGGATTCTGTCCATGTTCTATTTTTTCAGGGTATCCTGAGGGACAGAAGCAGCTCCCTTAATCCACCAGACCCCCAGGAATTTAACTTCCTGTGCGGGTCCCTGACACTTTGAGTCGGGAATTTCCAATCCCAAATCTGATAATGTTTTTCGGATGTTTTCCATCATGTCTTGTACACTTTCTTGGTTCTCTCCCCTATTAAGATGTCATCAATAATATATTGGTATATTGTACATCCCTGTGAAACAGGAATCTCTGATAGCACTTTAGCCAAAGCATTATGGGCAATAGTGGGGGAATGTTTGTATCCTTGTGGAAAGCGGTTAAAGGTATATTGGACTCCTTTCCATGTGAATGCAAACTGCGCTTTGTCCTGCTCAAGGAGGAGAATCATAAAAAAATATGTCTTTAAAATCTAAGGCAACCCTGCAAGGATGGGCAGCTCCTTTTATCATTGTCACAATTTCCGCGATATTCGGAACAGCAGCGGTCAGAGGTGCAGTGTTGGCGTTTAATTTTCCGTAATCTACTGTGAAACGCCATTGCCTTTTTGGTTTCTTTACTGGCCACACCGGTGAAAAATAAGGCGAGTGAATCCTCTTAATGATGTCCCTTTTTTCTAAATTTGATACCAATCTGTCTGCTCCTGCAACAGCAGTTGCAGGCAGTGGATACTACAGGACAGCAGAGATTTTAGAGGGAGGGAAAAGTATGGAAGTTTCCAATAGACTCAATTTCACTGTGTCTATTACTTTTTCAAATCCTGCAAAACTTCACACTGTGGAGACATCATTAAGAAAAGGCATTAAGAAACCCTCGGACGGCAGGCTTTCCTGCTGCCTTCAGCCTCAAAACCACCCTTTCCCACGACGCACCGCGCCAGGCACAAAAATGGCCATACGGCTGGAGATGGGTCCCCCGCCCAAAGAGCCAGCAGGGAAAACTATGCCTTGTTCTAAAGCTCTTTGGGAACCGCTTGCGTAGCCCCACAGACCTGGGGGCTGCAGGCTCTCCTGCTGCCTTCAGCCTCAAAGCCACCCTTTCCCGCTTGGCGCCGGGCCAGGCACAAAAATGGCCATACGGCTGGAGATGGGTCCCCCGCCCAAAGAGCCAGCAGGGAAAACTATGCCTTGTTCTAAAGCTCTTTGGGAACCGCTTGCGTAGCCCCACAGACCTGGGGGCTGCAGGCTTTCCTGCTGCCTTCAGCCTCGACACCACCCTTTCCCACTTGGCGCTTCGCCAGGCATAAAAATGGCCATATGGCTGGATATGGGTCCCCCGCCCAAAGAGCCAGCAGGGAAAACTATGCCTTGTTCTAAAGCTCTTTGGGAACCGCTTGCGTAGCCCCACAGACCTGGGGGCTGCGGGCTTTCCTGCTGCCTTCAGCCTCAAAGCCACCCTTTCCCACTTGGCGCCGCGCCAGGCACAAAAATGGCCATACGGCTGGAGATGGGTCTCCAGCCCAAGGAGCCAGCAGGGAAAACTATGCCTTGTTCTAAAGCTCTTTGGGAACCGCTTCCATAGCCCCACAGACCTGGGGGCTGCAGGCTTTCCTGCTGCCTTCAGCCTCAAAGCCACCCTTTCCCACTTGGCGCCGCGCCAGGCACAAAAATGGCCTATGGCTGGAGATGGGTCCCATGCCCTAAGAGCCAGCTGGGAAAACTCTGCCTTGTTCTAAAGCTCTTTGGGAACCGCTTGCGTAGCCCCACAGACCTGGGGGCTGCAGGCTTTGCTCCTGCCTTCAGCCTCAAAGACACCCTTTCCCACCTGGCGCCGCGCCAGGCTCAAAAATGGCCATACGGCTGGAGATGGGTCCCCCGCCCAAGGAGCCAGCAGGGAAAACTATGCCTTGTTCTAAAGCTCTTTGGGAACCGCTTGCGTAGCCCCACAGACCTGGGGGCTGCGGGCTTTCCTGCTGCCTTCAGCCTCAAAGCCACCCTTTCCCACTTGGCGTCGCGCCAGGCACAAAAATGGCCTATGGCTGGAGATGGGTCCCCCGCCCAAGGAGCCAGCAGGGAAAACTATGCCTTGTTCTAAAGCTCTTTGGGAACCGCTTGCTTGGCCCCACAGACCTTGGGGCTGCGGGCTTTCCTGCTGCCTTCAGCCTCGACACTACCCTTTCCCACTTGGCGCCGCATCAGGCACAAAAATGGCCTATGGCTGGAGATGGGTCCCATGCCCAAAGAGCCAGCAGGGAAAACTATGCCTTGTTCTAAAGCTCTTTGGGAACCGCTTGCGTAGCCCCACAGACCTGGGGGCTGCGGGCTTTCCTGCTGCCTTTAGCCTCGACACCACCCTTTCCCACTTGGCGCCGCGCCAGGCACAAAAATGGCCATACGGCTGGAGATGGGTCCCCCGCCCAGAGAGCCAGCAGGGAAAACTATGCCTTGTTCTAAAGCTCTTTGGGAACCGCTTGCGTAGCCCCACAGACCTGGGGGCTGCGGGCTTTGCTGCTGCCTTCAGCCTCAAAACCACCCTTTCCCACTTGGCGCCGCGCCAGGCACAAAAATGGCCATACGGATGTAGATGGGTCCCCCGCCCAAAGAGCCAGCAGGGAAAACTATGCCTTGTTCTAAAGCTCTTTGGGAACCGCTTGCTTGGCCCCACAGACCTGGGGGCTGCGGGCTTTCCTGCTGCCTTCAGCGTCAAAACCACCCTTTCCCATTTGGCGCCGCGCTAGGCACAAAAATGGCCATACGGATGTAGATGGGTTCCCCGCCCAAAGAGCCAGCAGGGAAAACTATGCCTTGTTCTAAAGCTCTTTGGGAACCGCTTGCTTGGCCCCACAGACCTGGGGGCTGCAGGCTTTGCTGCTGCCTTCAGCCTCGACACCACCCTTTCCCACTTGGCGCCGGGCCAGGGACAAAAATGGCCTCTGGCTGGAGATGGGCCCCCTGCCAAAAGAGCCAGCAGGGAAAACTATGCCTTGTTCTAAAGCTCTTTGGGTACCGCTTGCGTAGCCCCACACACCTGGGGGCTGCAGGCTTTCCTGCTGCCTTCAGCCTCAAAGCCACCCTTTCCCACTTGGCGCCGCGCCAGGCACAAAAATGGCCTATGGCTGGAGATGGGTCCCATGCCCAAAGAGCCAGCAGGGAAAACTATGCCTTGTTCTAAAGCTCTTTGGGAACCGCTTGCTTGGCCCCACAGACCTGGGGGCTGCAGGCTTTTCTGCTGCCTTCAGCCTCAAAACCACCCTTTCCCACTTGGCGCCGGGCCAGGCACAAAAATGGCCATACGGCTGGAGATGGGTCCCCCGCCCAAAGAGCCAGCAGGGAAAACTATGCCTTGTTCTAAAGCTCTTTGGGAACCGCTTGCGTAGCCCCACAGACCTGGGGCTGCAGGGTTTGTGCTGCCTTCAGCGTCAAAGCCACCCTTTCCCACTTGGCGCTGCGCCATGCACAAAAATGGCCGTACGGCTGGAGATGGGTCCCCCGCCCAAAGAGCCAGCAGGGAAAACTATGCCTTGTTCTAAAGCTCTTTGTGATCCGCTTGTGTAGCCGCACAGACCTGGGGGCTGCAGGCTTTCCTGCTGCCTTCAGCCTCAAAACCATCCTATGCCACTACGCACCGCGCCAGGCACAAAAATAGCCATACGGCTGGAGATGGGTCCCCCGCCCAAAGAGCCAGCAGTGAAAACTATGCCTTGTTCTAAAGCTCTTTGTGATCCGCTTGTGTAGCCCCACAGACCTGGGGGCTGCAGGCTTTCCTGCTGCCTTCAGCCTCAAAACCATCCTATGCCACTACGCACCGCGCCAGGCACAAAAATAGCAATACGGCTGGAGATGGGTCCCCCGCCCAAAGAGCCAGCAGGGAAAATTATGCCTTGTTCTAAAGCTCTTTGGGAACTGCTTGCGTAGCCCCACACACCTGGGGGCTGCAGGCTTTCCTGCTGCCTTCAGCCTCGACAGCACCCTTTCCCACTTGGCTTCGCGCCAGGCACAAAAATGGCCTATGGCTGGAGATGGGTCCCATGCCCTAAGAGCCAGCTGGGAAAACTATGCCTTGTTCTAAAGCTCTTTGGGAACCGCTTGCGTAGCACCACAAACCTGGGGGCTGCAGGCTTTGCTCCTGCCTTCAGCCTCAAAGACACCCTTTCCCACCTGGCGCCGCGCCAGGCTCAAAAATGGCCATACGGCTGGAGATGGGTCCCCCGCCCAGAGAGCCAGCAGGGAAAACTATGCCTTGTTCTAAAGCTCTTTGGGAACCGCTTGCGTAGCCCCACAGACCTGGGGGCTGCGGGCTTTCCTGCTGCCTTCAGCCTCGACACCACCCTTTCCCACTTGGCGCCCTATCAAGCACAAAAATGGCCTATGGCTGGAGATGGGTCCCATGCCCAAAGAGCCAGCAGGGAAAACTATGCCTTGTTCTAAAGCTCTTTGGGAACGGCTTGCGTAGCCCCACAGACCTGGGGGCTGCGGGCTTTCCTGCTGCCTTCAGCCTCAAAACCACCCTTTCCCACTTGGCCCCCGGCCAGGCACAAAAATGGCCATACGGCTGGAGATGGGTCCCCCGCCCAAAGAGCCAGCAGGGAAAACTATGCCTTGTTCTAAAGCTCTTTGGGAACCGCTTGCGTAGCCCCACAGACCTGGGGGCTGCAGGCTTTGCTGCTGCCTTCAGCCTCAAAGCCACCCTTTCCCACTTGGCGCCCTATCAAGCACAAAAATGGCCTATGGCTGGAGATGGGTCCCATGCCCAAAGAGCCAGCAGGGAAAACTATGCCTTGTTCTAAAGCTCTTTGGGAACCGCTTGCTTGGCCCCACAGACCTGGGGGCTGCGGGCTTTCCTGCTGCCTTCAGCCTCGACACCACCCTTTCCCACTTGGCGCCGCGCCAGGCACAAAAATGGCCATACGGCTGGAGATGGGTCCCCCGCCCAAAGAGCCAGCAGGGAAAACTATGCCTTGTTCTAAAGCTCTTTGGGAACCGCTTGCGTAGCCCCACAGACCTGGGGGCTGCGGGCTTTGCTGCTGCCTTCAGCCTCGACACCACCCTTTCCCACTTGGCACTGCTCCAGGCACAAAAATGGCCATACGGCTGGAGATGGGTCCCCCGCCCAAAGAGCCAGCAGGGAAAACTATGCCTTGTTCTAAAGCTCTTTGGGAACCGCTTGCGTAGCCGCACAGACCTGGGGGCTGCGGGCTTTGCTGCTGCCTTCAGCCTCAAAGCCACCCTTTCCCACTTGGCGCCGGGCCAGGCGCAAAAATGGCCATACGGCTGGAGATGGGTCCCCCGCCCAAAGAGCCAGCAGGGAAAACTATGCCTTGTTCTAAAGCTCTTTGTGATCCGCTTGCGTAGCCGCACAGACCTGGGGGCTGCAGGCTTTCCTGCTGCCTTCAGCCTCAAAACCATCCTATGCCACTACGCACCGCGCCAGGCACAAAAATAGCCATACGGCTGGAGATGGGTCCCCCACCCAAAGAGCCAGCAGGGAAAATTATGCCTTGTTCTAAAGCTCTTTGGGAACCGCTTGCGTAGCCCCACACACCTGGGGGCTGCAGGCTTTCCTGCTGCCTTCAGCCTCGACAGCACCCTTTCCCACTTGGCTTCGCGCCAGGCACAAAAATGGCCTATGGCTGGAGATGGGTCCCATGCCCTAAGAGCCAGCTGGGAAAACTATGCCTTGTTCTAAAGCTCTTTGGGAACCGCTTGCGTAGCACCACAAACCTGGGGGCTGCAGGCTTTGCTCCTGCATTCAGCCTCAAAGCCACCCTTTCCCACCTGGCGCCGCGCCAGGCTCAAAAATGGCCATACGGCTGGAGATGGGTCCCCCGCCCAGAGAGCCAGCAGGGAAAACTATGCCTTGTTCTAAAGCTCTTTGGGAACCGCTTGCGTAGCCCCACAGACCTGGGGGCTGCGGGCTTTCCTGCTGCCTTCAGCCTCAAAACCACCCTTTCCCACTTGGCCCCCGGCCAGGCACAAAAATGGCCATACGGCTGGAGATGGGTCCCCCGCCCAAAGAGCCAGCAGGGAAAATTATGCCTTGTTTTAAAGCTCTTTGGGAACCGCTTGCGTAGCCCTACAGACCTGGGGGCTACGGGCTTTCCTGCTGCATTCAAGCCTCAACGCCACCCTTTCCCACTGGGCGCCGGGCCAGGCACAAAAATGGCCTGTGGCTGGAGATGGGTCCCCCGCCCAAAGAGCCAGCAGGGAAAACTATGCCTTGTTCTAAAGCTCTTTGGGAACCGCTTGCTTGGCCCCACAGACCTGGGGGCTGCAGGCTTTGCTGCTGCCTTCAGCCTCAAAGCCACCCTTTCCCACTTGGCGCCCTATCAAGCACAAAAATGGCCTATGGCTGGAGATGGGTCCCATGCCCAAAGAGCCAGCAGGGAAAACTATGCCTTGTTCTAAAGCTCTTTGGGAACCGCTTGCTTGGCCCCACAGACGTGGGGGCTGCGGGCTTTCCTGCTGCCTTCAGCCTCGACACCACCCTTTCCCACTTGGCGCCGCGCCAGGCACAAAAATGGCCATACGGCTGGAGATGGGTCCCCCGCCCAAAGAGCCAGCAGGGAAAACTATGCCTTGTTCTAAAGCTCTTTGGGAACCGCTTGCGTAGCCCCACAGACCTGGGGGCTGCGGGCTTTCCTGCTGCCTTCACCCTCAAAACCACCCTTTCCCACTTGGCACTGCTCCAGGCTCAAAAATGGCCATACGGCTGGAGATGGGTCCCCCGCCCAGAGAGCCAGCAGGGAAAACTATGCCTTGTTCTAAAGCTCTTTGGGAACCGCTTGCGTAGCCCCACAGACCTGGGGGCTGCGGGCTTTCCTGCTGCCTTCAGCCTCAAAGCCACCCTTTCCCACTTGGCGCCGGGCCAGGCACAAAAATGGCCATATGGCTGGAGATGGGTCCCATGCCCAAAGAGCCAGCAGGGAAAACTATGCCTTGTTCTAAAGCTCTTTGGGAACCGCTTGCGTAGCCCCACAGACCTGGGGGCTGCGGGCTTTGCTGCTGCCTTCAGCCTCGACACCACCCTTTCCCACTTGGCGCCGCGCCAGGCAGAAAAATGGCCATACGGCTGGAGATGGGTCCCCCGCCCAAAGAGCCAGCAGGGAAAACTATGCCTTGTTCTAAAGCTCTTTGGGAACCGCTTGCGTAGCCCCACAGACCTGGGGGCTGCAGTCTTTGCTGCTGCCTTCAGCGTCAAAACCACCCTTTCCCACTACGCACCGCGCCAGGCACAAAAATGGCCATACGGCTGGAGATGGGTCCCCCACCCAAAGAGCCAGCAGGGAAAATTATGCCTTGTTCTAAAGCTCTTTGGGAACCGCTTGCGTAGCCCCACAGACCTGGGGGCTGCGGGCTTTCCTGCTGCCTTCAGCCTCGACACCACCCTTTCCCACTTGGCGCCCTATCAAGCACAAAAATGGCCTATGGCTGGAGATGGGTCCCATGCCCAAAGAGCCAGCAGGGAAAACTATGCCTTGATCTAAAGCTCTTTGGGAACCGCTTGCGTAGCCCCACACACGTGGGGGCTGCGGGCTTTCCTGCTGCCTTCAGCCTCAAAACCACCCTTTCCCACTTGGCCCCCGGCCAGGCACAAAAATGGCCATACGGCTGGAGATGGGTCCCCCGCCCAAAGAGCCAGCAGGGAAAACTATGCCTTGTTCTAAAGCTCTTTGGGAACCGCTTGCGTAGCCGCACAGACCTGGGGGCTGCGGGCTTTCCTGCTGCCTTCAGCCTCGACACCACCCTTTCCCACTTGGCACTGCTCCAGGCTCAAAAATGGCCATACGGCTGGAGATGGGTCCCCCGCCCAAAGAGCCAGCAGGGAAAACTATGCCTTGTTCTAAAGCTCTTTGGGAACCGCTTGCGTAGCCCCACAGACCTGGGGGCTGCGGGCTTTCCTGCTGCCTTCAGCCTCAAAGCCACCTTTTCGCACTTGGGGCTTCGCCAGGCACAAAAATGGCCATATGGCTGGAGATGGGTCCCCCGCCCAAAGAGCCAGCAGGGAAAACTATGCCTTGTTCTAAAGCTCTTTGGGAACCGCTTGCGTAGCCCCACAGACCTGGGGGCTGCGGGCTTTCCTGCTGCCTTCAGCCTCAAAGCCACACTTTCCCACTTGGCGCCGGGTCAGGGACAAAAATGGCCATACGGCTGGAGATGGGTCCCATGCCCAAAGAGCCAGCAGGGAAAACTATGCCTTGTTCTAAAGCTCTTTGGGAACCGCTTGCTTGGCCCCACAGACCTGGGGGCTGCAGGCTTTGCTGCTGCCTTCAGCCTCGACACCACCCTTACCCACTTGGCGCCGCGCCAGGCACAGAAATGGCCATACGGCTGCAGATGGTTCCCCCGCCCTAAGAGCCAGCAGGGAAAACTATGCCTTGTTCTAAAGCTCTTTGGGAACCGCTTGCGTAGCCCCACACACCTGGGGGCTGCGGGCTTTCCTGCTGCCTTCAGCCTCAAAACCACCCTTTCCCACTTGGCCCCCGGCCAGGCACAAAAATGGCCATACGGCTGGTAATGGGTCCCCCGCCCAAAGAGCCAGCAGGGAAAATTATGCCTTGTTTTAAAGCTCTTTGGGAACCGCTTGCGTAGCCCTACAGACCTGGGGGCTGCGGGCTTTCCTGCTGCATTCAAGCCTCAACGCCACCCTTTCCCACTGGGCGCCGGGCCAGGCACAAAAATGGCCTGTGGCTGGAGATGGGTCCCCCGCCCAAAGAGCCAGCAGGGAAAACTATGCCTTGTTCTAAAGCTCTTTGGGAACCGCTTGCTTGGCCCCACAGACCTGGGGGCTGCAGGCTTTGCTGCTGCCTTCAGCCTCAAAGCCACCCTTTCCCACTTGGCGCCCTATCAAGCACAAAAATGGCCTATGGCTGGAGATGGGTCCCATGCCCAAAGAGCCAGCAGGGAAAACTATGCCTTGTTCTAAAGCTCTTTGGGAACCGCTTGCTTGGCCCCACAGACCTGGGGGCTGCGGGCTTTCCTGCTGCCTTCAGCCTCGACACCACCCTTTCCCACTTGGCGCCGCGCCAGGCACAAAAATGGCCATACGGCTGGAGATGGGTCCCCCGCCCAAAGAGCCAGCAGGGAAAACTATGCCTTGTTCTAAAGCTCTTTGGGAACCGCTTGCGTAGCCCCACAGACCTGGGGGCTGCGGGCTTTCCTGCTGCCTTCACCCTCAAAACCACCCTTTCCCACTTGGCACTGCTCCAGGCTCAAAAATGGCCATACGGCTGGAGATGGGTCCCCCGCCCAGAGAGCCAGCAGGGAAAACTATGCCTTGTTCTAAAGCTCTTTGGGAACCGCTTGCGTAGCCCCACAGACCTGGGGGCTGCGGGCTTTCCTGCTGCCTTCAGCCTCAAAGCCACCCTTTCCCACTTGGCGCCGGGCCAGGCACAAAAATGGCCATATGGCTGGAGATGGGTCCCATGCCCAAAGAGCCAGCAGGGAAAACTATGCCTTGTTCTAAAGCTCTTTGGGAACCGCTTGCGTAGCCCCACAGACCTGGGGGCTGCGGGCTTTGCTGCTGCCTTCAGCCTCGACACCACCCTTTCCCACTTGGCGCCGCGCCAGGCACAAAAATGGCCATACGGCTGGAGATGGGTCCCCCGCCCAAAGAGCCAGCAGGGAAAACTATGCCTTGTTCTAAAGCTCTTTGGGAACCGCTTGCGTAGCCCCACAGACCTGGGGGCTGCAGTCTTTGCTGCTGCCTTCAGCGTCAAAACCACCCTTTCCCACTACGCACCGCGCCAGGCACAAAAATGGCCATACGGCTGGAGATGGGTCCCCCACCCAAAGAGCCAGCAGGGAAAATTATGCCTTGTTCTAAAGCTCTTTGGGAACCGCTTGCGTAGCCCCACAGACCTGGGGGCTGCGGGCTTTCCTGCTGCCTTCAGCCTCGACACCACCCTTTCCACTTGGCGCCCTATCAAGCACAAAAATGGCCTATGGCTGGAGATGGGTCCCATGCCCAAAGAGCCAGCAGGGAAAACTATGCCTTGATCTAAAGCTCTTTGGGAACCGCTTGCGTAGCCCCACACACGTGGGGGCTGCGGGCTTTCCTGCTGCCTTCAGCCTCAAAACCACCCTTTCCCACTTGGCCCCCGGCCAGGCACAAAAATGGCCATACGGCTGGAGATGGGTCCCCCGCCCAAAGAGCCAGCAGGGAAAACTATGCCTTGTTCTAAAGCTCTTTGGGAACCGCTTGCGTAGCCGCACAGACCTGGGGGCTGCGGGCTTTCCTGCTGCCTTCAGCCTCGACACCACCCTTTCCCACTTGGCACTGCTCCAGGCTCAAAAATGGCCATACGGCTGGAGATGGGTCCCCCGCCCAAAGAGCCAGCAGGGAAAACTATGCCTTGTTCTAAAGCTCTTTGGGAACCGCTTGCGTAGCCCCACAGACCTGGGGGCTGCGGGCTTTCCTGCTGCCTTCAGCCTCAAAGCCACCTTTTCGCACTTGGGGCTTCGCCAGGCACAAAAATGGCCATATGGCTGGAGATGGGTCCCCCGCCCAAAGAGCCAGCAGGGAAAACTATGCCTTGTTCTAAAGCTCTTTGGGAACCGCTTGCGTAGCCCCACAGACCTGGGGGCTGCGGGCTTTCCTGCTGCCTTCAGCCTCAAAGCCACACTTTCCCACTTGGCGCCGGGTCAGGGACAAAAATGGCCATACGGCTGGAGATGGGTCCCATGCCCAAAGAGCCAGCAGGGAAAACTATGCCTTGTTCTAAAGCTCTTTGGGAACCGCTTGCTTGGCCCCACAGACCTGGGGGCTGCAGGCTTTGCTGCTGCCTTCAGCCTCGACACCACCCTTACCCACTTGGCGCCGCGCCAGGCACAGAAATGGCCATACGGCTGCAGATGGTTCCCCCGCCCTAAGAGCCAGCAGGGAAAACTATGCCTTGTTCTAAAGCTCTTTGGGAACCGCTTGCGTAACCCCACAGACCTGGGGGCTGCGGGCTTTCCTGCTGCCTTCAGCCTCAAAACCACCTTTTCCCACTACGCACCGCGCCAGGCACAAAAATGGCCATACGGCTGGAGATGGGTCCCCCGCCCAAAGAGCCAGCAGGGAAAACTATGCCTTGTTCTAAAGCTCTTTGGGAACCGCTTGCGTAGCCGCACAGACCTGGAGGTTGCGGGCTTTCCTGCTGCCTTCAGCCTCAAAACCACCCTATGCCACTACGCACCGCGTCAGGCACAAAAATAGCCATACGGCTGGAGATGGGTCCCCCACCCAAAGAGCCAGCAGGGAAAACTATGCCTTGTTCTAAAGCTCTTTGGGAACCGCTTGCGTAGCCCCACAGACCTGGGGGCTGCAGGCTTTCCTGCTGTCTTCAGCCTCAAAGCCACCCTTTCCCACTTGGCGCCCTATCAGGCACAAAAATGGCCTATGGGTGGAGATGGGTCCCATGCCCAAAGAGCCAGCAGGGAAAACTATGCCTTGTTCTAAAGCTCTTTGGGAACCGCTTGCGTAGCCCCACAGACCTGGGGGCTGCGGGCTTTCCTGCTGCCTTCAGCCTCGATACCACCATTTCCCACTTGGCGCTGCGCCATGCACAAAAATGGCCATACGGCTGGAGATGGGTCCCCCGCCCAAAGAGCCAGCAGGGAAAACTATGCCTTGTTCTAAAGCTCTTTGGGAACCGCTTGCGTAGCCCCACAGACCTGGGGGCTGCGGGCTTTCCTGCTGCCTTTAGCCTCGACACCACCCTTTCCCTCTTGGCGCCGCGCCAGGCACAAAAATGGCCGTACGGCTGGAGATGGGTCCCCCGCCCAAAGAGCCAGCAGGGAAAACTATGCCTTGTTCTAAAGCTCTTTGGGAACCGCTTGCGTAGCCGCACAGACCTGGGGGCTGCAGGCTTTCCTGTTGCCTTCAGCCTCAAAACCACCCTTTCCCACTACGCAACGCGCCAGGCATAAAAATAGCCATACGACTGGAGATGGGTCCCCCGCCCAAAGAGCCAGCAGGGAAAACTATGCCTTGTTCTAAAGCTCTTTGGGAACCGCTTGCGTAGCCCCACAGACCTTGGGGCTGCGGGCTTTCCTGCTGCCTTCAGCCTCGACAGAACCCTTTCCCACTTGGCTTCGCGCCAGGCACAAAAATGGCCTATGGCTGGAGATGGGTCCCATGCCCTAAGAGCCAGCTGGGAAAACTATGCCTTGTTCTAAAGCTCTTTGGGAACCGCTTGCATAGCCCCACAGACCTGGGGGCTGCGGGCTTTCCTGCTGTCTTCAGCCTCAAAGCAACCCTTTCCCACTTGGCGCCCTATCAAGCACAAAAATGGCCTATGGCTGGAGATGGGTCCCATGCCCAAAGAGCCAGCAGGGAAAACTATGCCTTGTTCTAAAGCTCTTTGGGAACCGCTTGCTTGCCCCACAGACCTGGGGGCTGCGGGCTTTCCTGCTGCCTTCAGCCTCGACACCACCCTTTCCCACTTGGCGCCGCGCCAGGCACAAAAATGGCCATACGGCTGGAGATGGGTCCCCCGCCCAAAGAGCCAGCAGGGAAAACTATGCCTTGTTCTAAAGCTCTTTGGGAACCGCTTGCGTAGCCCCACAGACCTGGGGGCTGCGGGCTTTCCTGCTGCCTTCAGCCTCAAAACCACCCTTTCCCACTTGGCACTGCTCCAGGCTCAAAAATGGCCATACGGCTGGAGATGGGTCCCATGCCCAAAGAGCCAGCAGGGAAAACTATGCCTTGTTCTAAAGCTCTTTGGGAACCGCTTGCGTAGCCCCACAGACCTGGGGGCTGCGGGCTTTCCTGCTGCCTTCAGCCTCAAAGCCACCTTTTCCCACTTAGCGCCGGGCCAGGGACAAAAATGGCCATACGGCTGGAGATGGGTCCCCTGCCCAAAGAGCCAGCAGGGAAAACTATGCCTTGTTCTAAAGCTCTTTGGTGAACCGCTTGCGTAGCCCCACAGACCTGGGGGCTGCGGGCTTTCCTGCTGCCTTCAGCGTCAAAACCACCCTTTCCCACTACGCACCGCGCCAGGCACAAAAATGGCCATACGGCTGGAGATGGGTCCCCCGCCCAAAGAGCCAGCAGGGAAAACTATGCCTTGTTCTAAAGCTCTTTGGGAACCGCTTGCTTGGCCCCACAGACGTGGGGGCTGCGGGCTTTCCTGCTGCCTTCAGCCTCAAAACCACCCTATGCCACTACGCACCGCGTCAGGCACAAAAATAGCCATACGGCTGGAGATGGGTCCCCCACCCAAAGAGCCAGCAGGGAAAACTATGCCTTGTTCTAAAGCTCTTTGGGAACTGCTTGCGTAGCCCCACAGACCTGGGGGCTGCAGGCTTTCCTGCTGTCTTTAGCCTCAAAGCCACCCTTTCTCACTTGGCGCCCTATCAGGCACAAAAATGGCCTATGGGTGGAGATGGGTCCCATGCCCAAAGAGCCAGCAGGGAAAACTATGCCTTGTTCTAAAGCTCTTTGGGAACCGCTTGCGTAGCCCCACAGACCTGGGGGCTGCGGGCTTTCCTGCTGCCTTCAGCCTCAAAGCCACCCTTTCCCACTTGGCGCTGCGCCATGCACAAAAATGGCCATACGGCTGGAGATGGGTCCCCCGCCCAAAGAGCCAGCAGGGAAAACTATGCCTTGTTCTAAAGCTCTTTGGGAACTGCTTGCGTAGCTCCACAGACCTGGGGGCTGCGGGCTTTCCTGCTGCCTTTAGCCTCGACACCACCCTTTCCCTCTTGGCGCCGCGCCAGGCACAAAAATGGCCATACGGCTGGAGATGGGTCCCCCGCCCAAAAAGCCAGCAGGGAAAATTATGCCTTGTTCTAAAGCTCTTTGGGAACCGCTTGCGTAGCCGCACAGACCTGGGGGCTGCGGGCTTTCCTGCTGCCTTCAGCCTCGACACCACCCTTTCCCACTTGGCGCCCTATCAAGCACAAAAATGGCCTATGGCTGGAGATGGGTCCCATGCCCAAAGAGCCAGCAGGGAAAACTATGCCTTGTTCTAAAGCTCTTTGGGAACCGCTTGCTTGGCCCCACAGACCTGGGGGCTGCGGGCTTTCCTGCTGCCTTCAGCCTCAAAACCACCCTTTCCCACTTGGCCCCCGGCCAGGCACAAAAATGGCCATACGGCTGGAGATGGGTCCCCCGCCCAAAGAGCCAGCAGGGAAAATTATGCCTTGTTCTAAAGCTCTTTGGGAACCGCTTGCGTAGCCCCACAGACCTGGGGGCTGCAGGCTTTGCTGCTGCCTTCAGCCTCAAAACCACCCTTTCCCACTTGGCGCTGCGCCAGGCACAAAAATGGCCATATGGCTGGAGATGGGTCCCCCGCCCAAAGAGCCAGCAGGGAAAAATATGCCTTCTTCTAAAGCTCTTTGGGAACCGCTTGCGTAGCCCCACAGACCTGGGGGCTGCGGGCTTTCCTGCTGCCTTCAAGCCTCAAAGCCACCCTTTCCCACTGGGCGCCGGGCCAGGCACAAAAATGGCCTATGGCTGGAGATGGGTCCCCCGCCCAAAGAGCCAGCAGGGAAAACTATGCCTTGTTCTAAAGCTCTTTGGGAACTGCTTGCGTAACCCCACAGACCTGGGGGCTGCGGGCTTTCCTGCTGCCTTCAGCCTCGACACCACCCTTTCCCACTTGGCACTGCTCCAGGCTCAAAAATGGCCATACGGCTGGAGATGGGTCCCCCGCCCAAAGAGCCAGCAGGGAAAACTATGCCTTGTTCTAAAGCTCTTTGGGAACCGCTTGCGTAGCCCCACAGACCTGGGGGCTGCGGGCTTTCCTGCTGCCTTCAGTCTCAAAGCCACCCTTTCCCACTTGGCGCCGGGCCAGGGACAAAAATGGCCGTACGGCTGGAGATGGGTCCCATGCCCAAAGAGCCAGCAGGGAAAACTATGCCTTGTTCTAAAGCTCTTTGGGAACCGCTTGCTTGGCCCCACAGACGTGGGGGCTGCAGGCTTTGCTGCTGCCTTCAGCCTCGACACCACCCTTACCCACTTGGCGCCGCGCCAGGCACAAAAATGGCCATACGGCTGGAGATGGGTCCCCCGCCCAAAGAGCCAGCAGGGAAAACTATGCCTTGTTCTAAAGCTCTTTGGGAACCGCTTGCGTAGCCCCACAGACCTGGGGGCTGCGGGCTTTCCTGCTGCCTTCAGCCTCAAAACCACCCTTTCCCACTACGCACCGCGCCAGGCACAAAAATGGCCGTACGGCTGGAGATGGGTCCCCCGCCCAAAGAGCCAGCAGGGAAAACTAGGCCTTGTTCTAAAGCTCTTTGGGAACCGCTTGCGTAGCCCCACACACGTGGGGGCTGCGGGCTTTCCTGCTGCCTTCAGCCTCAAAACCACCCTTTCCCACTTGGCCCCCGGCCAGGCACAAAAATGGCCATACGGCTGGAGATGGGTCCCCCGCCCAAAGAGCCAGCAGGGAAAATTATGCCTTGTTCTAAAGCTCTTTGGGAACCGCTTGCGTAGCCCCACAGACCTGGGGGCTGCGGGCTTTCCTGCTGCCTTTAGCCTCGACACCACCCTTTCCCTCTTGGCTCCGCGCCAGGCACAAAAATGGCCGTACGGCTGGAGATGGGTCCCCCGCCCAAAGAGCCAGCAGGGAAAACTATGCCTTGTTCTAAAGCTCTTTGGGAACCGCTTGCGTAGCCGCACAGACCTGGGGGCTGCGGGCTTTCCTGCTGCCTTCAGCCTCAAAGCCACCCTTTCCCACTTTGCGCCGCATCAGGCACAAAAATGGCCATACGGCTGGAGATGGGTCCCCCGCCCAAAGAGCCAGCAGGGAAAACTATGCCTTGTTCTAAAGCTCTTTGGGAACCGCTTGCGTAGCCCCACAGACCTGGGGGCTGCAGGCTTTCCTGCTGCCTTCAGCCTCAAAACCACCCTTTCCCACTACGCAACACGCCAGGCATAAAAATAGCCATACGACTGGAGATGGGTCCCCCGCCCAAAGAGCCAGCAGGGAAAACTATGCCTTGTTCTAAAGCTCTTTGGGAACCGCTTGCGTAGCCCCACAGGCCTTGGGGCTGCGGGCTTTCCTGCTGCCTTCAGCCTCGACAGCACCCTTTCCCACTTGGCTTCGCGCCAGGCACAAAAATGGCCTATGGCTGGAGATGGGTCCCATGCCCTAAGAGCCAGCTGGGAAAACTATGCCTTGTTCTAAAGCTCTTTGGGAACCGCTTGCGTAGCACCACAGACCTGGGGGCTGCAGGCTTTGCTCCTGCCTTCAGCCTCAAAGCCACCCTTTCCCACCTGGCGCCGCGCCAGGCTCAAAAATGGCCATACGGCTGGAGATGGGTCCCCCGCCCAGAGAGCCAGCAGCGAAAACTATGCCTTGTTCTAAAGCTCTTTGGGAACCGCTTGCGTAGCCCCACAGACCTGGGGGCTGCGGGCTTTCCTGCTGTCTTCAGCCTCAAAGCAACCCTTTCCCACTTGGCGCCCTATCAAGCACAAAAATGGCCTATGGCTGGAGATGGGTCCCATGCCCAAAGAGCCAGCAGGGAAAACTATGCCTTGTTCTAAAGCTCTTTGGGAACCGCTTGCGTAGCCCCACACACCTGGGGGCTGCGGGCTTTCCTGCTGCCTTCAGCCTCAAAACCACCCTTTCCCACTTGGCCCCCGGCCAGGCACAAAAATCGCCATACGGCTGGAGATGGGTCCCCCGCCCAAAGAGCCAGCAGGGAAAACTATGCCTTGTTCTAAAGCTCTTTGGGAACCGCTTGCGTAGCCCCACAGACCTGGGGGCTGCAGGCTTTGCTGCTGCCTTCAGCCTCAAAACCACCCTTTCCCACTTGGCGCTGCGCCAGGCACAAAAATGGCCATACAGCTGGAGATGGGTCCCCCGCCCAAAGAGCCAGCAGGGAAAATTATGCCTTGTTCTAAAGCTCTTTGGGAACCGCTTGCGTAGCCCCACAGACCTGGGGGCTGCGGGCTTTCCTGCTGCCTTTAGCCTCGACACAACCCTTTCCCACTTGGCGCCGCGCCAGGCTCAAAAATGGCCATACGGCTGGAGATGGGTCCCCCTCCCAGAGAGCCAGCAGGGAAAACTATGCCTTGTTCTAAAGCTCTTTGGGAACCGCTTGCGTAGCCCCACAGACCTGGGGGCTGCGGGCTTTCCTGCTGCCTTCAAGCCTCAAAGCCACCCTTTCCCACTGGGCGCCGGGCCAGGCACAAAAATGGCCTATGGCTGGAGATGGGTCCCCCGAACAAAGAGCCAGCAGGGAAAACTATGCCTTGTTCTAAAGCTCTTTGGGAACTGCTTGCGTAGCCCCACAGACCTGGGGGCTGCAGGCTTTCCTGCTGCCTTCAGCCTCAAAGCCACCCTTTCCCACTTGGCGCCCTATCAAGCACAAAAATGGCCTATGGCTGGAGATGGGTCCCAGGCCCAAAGAGCCAGCAGGGAAAACTATGCCTTGTTCTAAAGCTCTTTGGGAACCGCTTGCTTGGCCCCACAGACGTGGGGGCTGCGGGCTTTCCTGCTGCCTTCAGCCTCGACACCACCCTTTCCCACTTGGCGCCGCGCCAGGCACAAAAATGGCCATACGGCTGGAGATGGGTCCCCCGCCCAAAGAGCCAGCAGGGAAAACTATGCCTTGTTCTAAAGCTCTTTGGGAACCGCTTGCGTAGCCGCACAGACCTGGGGGCTGCGGGCTTTCCTGCTGCCTTCACCCTCAAAACCACCCTTTCCCACTTGGCACTGCTCCAGGCTCAAAAATGGCCATACGGCTGCAGATGGGTCCCCCGCCCAGAGAGCCAGCAGGGAAAACTATGCCTTGTTCTAAAGCTCTTTGGGAACCGCTTGCGTAGCCCCACAGACCTGGGGGCTGCGGGCTTTCCTGCTGCCTTCAGATTCAAAGGCACCCTTTCCCTCTTGGGGCTTCGCCAGGCACAAAAATGGCCATACGGCTGGAGATGGGTCCCCCGCCCAAAGAGCGAGCAGGGAAAACTATGCCTTGTTCTAAAGCTCTTTGGGAACCGCTTGCGTAGCCCCACAGACCTGGGGGCTGCGGGCTTTCCTGCTGCCTTCAGGCTCGACACCACCCTTTCCCACTTGGCGCTGCGCCAGGCTCAAAAATGGCCATACGGCTGGAGATGGGTCCCCGCCCAAAGAGCCAGCAGGGAAAACTATGCCTTGTTCTAAAGCTCTTTGGGAACCGCTTGCGTAGCCCCACAGACCTGGGGGCTGCGGGCTTTCCTGCTGCCTTCAGCCTCAAAGCCACCCTTTCCCACTTGGCGCCGCGCCAGGCACAAAAATGGCCTGTGGCTGGAGATGGGTCCCATGCCCAAAGAGCCAGCAGGGAAAACTATGCCTTGTTCTAAAGCTCTTTGGGAACCGCTTGCTTGGCCCCACAGACGTGGGGGCTGCGGGCTTTCCTGCTGCCTTCAGCCTCGACACCACCCTTTCCCACTTGGCACTGCTCCAGGCTCAAAAATGGCCATATGGCTGGAGATGGGTCCCCCGCCCAAAGAGCCAGCAGGGAAAACTATGCCTTGTTCTAAAGCTCTCTGGGAACCGCTTGCTTGGCCCCACAGACGTGGGGGCTGCGGGCTTTCCTGCTGCCTTCAGCCTCAAAACCACCCTATGCCACTACGCACCGCGCCAGGCACAAAAATAGCCATACGTCTGGAGATGGGTCCCCCACCCAAAGAGCCAGCAGGGAAAACTATGCCTTGTTCTAAAGCTCTTTGGGAACCGCTTGCGTAGCCCCACAGACCTGGGGGCTGCGGGCTTTCCTGCTGCCTTCAGCCTCGACACCACCCTTTCCCACTTGGCGCCGCGCCAGGCACAAAAATGGCCATACGGCTGGAGATGGGTCCCCCGCCCAAAGAGCCAGCAGGGAAAACTATGCCTTGTTCTAAAGCTCTTTGGGAACCGCTTGCATAGCCCCACAGACCTGGGAGCTGCAGGCTTTCCTGCTGTCTTCAGCCTCAAAGCCACCCTTTCCCACTTGGCGCCCTATCAGGCACAAAAATGGCCTATGGGTGGAGATGGGTCCCATGCCCAAAGAGCCAGCAGGGAAAACTATGCCTTGTTCTAAAGCTCTTTGGGAACCGCTTGCTTGGCCCCACAGACGTGGGGGCTGCGGGCTTTCCTGCTGTCTTCAGCCTCGACACCACCTTTTCGCACTTGGCCCCCGGCCAGGCACAAAAATGGCCATACGGCTGGAGATGGGTCCCCCGCCCAAAGAGCCAGCAGGGAAAATTATGCCTTGTTCTAAAGCTCTTTGGGAACCGCTTGCGTAGCCCCACAGACCTGGGGGCTGCAGGCTTTGCTGCTGCCTTCAGCCTCAAAACCACCCTTTCCCACTTGGCGCTGCGCCAGGCACAAAAATGGCCATATGGCTGGAGATGGGTCCCCCGACCAAAGAGCCAGCAGGGAAAATTATGCCTTGTTCTAAAGCTCTTTGGGAACCGCTTGCGTAGCCCCACAGACGTGGGGGCTGCGGGCTTTCCTGCTGCCTTCAAGCCTCAAAGCCACCCTTTCCCACTGGGCGCCGCGCCAGGCACAAAAATGGCCCATGGCTGGAGATGGGTCCCCCGCCCAAAGAGCCAGCAGGGAAAACTATGCCTTGTTCTAAAGCTCTTTGGGAACTGCTTGCGTAGCCCCACAGACCTGGGGGCTGCGGGCTTTCCTGCTGCCTTCAGCCTCGACACCACCCTTTCCCACTTGGCACTGCTCCAGGTTCAAAAATGGCCATTCGGCTGGAGATGGGTCCCCTGCCAAAAGAGCCAGCAGGGAAAACTATGCCTTGTTCTAAAGCTCTTTGGGAACCGCTTGCGTAGCCCCACAGACCTGGGGGCTGCGGGCTTTCCTGCTGCCTTCAGCCTCAAAGCCACCCTTTCGCACTTGGGGCTTCGCCAGGAACAAAAATGGCCATATGGCTGGAGATGGGTCCCCCGCCCAAAGAGCCAGCAGGGAAAACTATGCCTTGTTCTAAAGCTCTTTGGGAACCGCTTGCGTAGCCCCACAGACCTGGGGGCTGCGGGCTTTCCTGATGCCTTCAGCCTCAAAGCCACCCTTTCCACTTGGCGCCGGGCCAGGCACAAAAATGGCCATACGGCTGGAGATGGGTCCCATGCCCAAAGAGCCAGCAGGGAAAACTACGCCTTGTTCTAAAGCTCTTTGGGAACCGCTTGCTTGGCCCCACAGACCTGGGGGCTGCAGGCTTTCCTGCTGCCTTCAGCCTCAAAGCCACCCTTTCCCACTTGGCGCCCTATCAAGCACAAAAATGGCCTATGGCTGGAGATGGGTCCCATGCCCAAAGAGCCAGCAGGGAAAACTATGCCTTGTTCTAAAGCTCTTTGGGAACCGCTTGCTTGGCCCCACATACGTGGGGGCTGCGGGCTTTCCTGCTGCCTTCAGCCTCGACACCACCCTTTCCCACTTGGCGCCGCGCCAGGCACAAAAATGGCCATACGGCTGGAGATGGGTCCCCCGCCCAAAGAGCCAGCAGGGAAAACTATGCCTTGTTCTAAAGCTCTTTGGGAACCGCTTGCGTATCCCCACAGACCTGGGGGCTGCGGGCTTTCCTGCTGCCTTCAGCCTCGACACCACCCTTTCCCACTTGGCACTGCTCCAGGCTCAAAAATGGCCATACGGCTGCAGATGGGTCCCCCGCCCAGAGAGCCAGCAGGGAAAATTATGCCTTGTTCTAAAGCTCTTTGGGAACCGCTTGCGTAGCCCCACAGACCTGGGGGCTGCGGGCTTTGCTGCTGCCTTCAGCCTCAAAGCCACCCTTTCCCACTTGGCGCCGGGCCAGGCACAAAAATGGCCATACGGCTGGAGATGGGTCCCCCGCCCAAAGAGCCAGCAGGGAAAACTATGCCTTGTTCTAAAGCTCTTTGGGAACCGCTTGCGTAGCCCCACAGACCTGGGGGCTGCAGTCTTTGCTGCTGCCTTCATCCTCAACACCACCCTTTCCCACTACGCACCGCGCCAGGCACAAAAATGGCCATACGGCTGGAGATGGGTCCCCTGCCAAAAGAGCCAGCAGGGAAAACTATGCCTTGTTCTAAAGCTCTTTGGGAACCGCTTGCGTAGCCCCACAGACCTGGGGGCTGCGGGCTTTCCTGCTGCCTTCAGATTCAAAGCCACCCTTTCCCTCTTGGGGCTTCGCCAGGCACAAAAATGGCCATACGGCTGGAGATGGGTCCCCCGCCCAAAGAGCGAGCAGGGAAAACTATGCCTTGTTCTAAAGCTCTTTGGGAACCGCTTGCGTAGCCCCACAGACCTGGGGGCTGCGGGCTTTCCTGCTGCCTTCAGGCTCGACACCACCCTTTCCCACTTGGCGCTGCGCCAGGCTCAAAAATGGCCATACGGCTGCAGATGGGTCCCCCGCCCTAAGAGCCAGCAGGGAAAACTATGCCTTGTTCTAAAGCTCTTTGGGAACCGCTTGCTTGGCCCCAGAGACGTGGGGGCTGCGGGCTTTGCTGCTGCCTTCAGCCTCAAAGCCACCCTTTCCCACTTGGCGCCGCGCCAGGCACAAAAATGGCCATACGGCTGGAGATGGGTCCCCCGCCCAAAGAGCCAGCAGGGAAAACTATGCCTTGTTCTAAAGCTCTTTGGGAACCGCTTGCGTAGCCCCACAGACCTGGGGGCTGCGGGCTTTGCTGCTGCCTTCAGCCTCAAAGCCACCCTTTCCCACTTGGCGCCGCGCCAGGCACAAAAATGGCCTATGGCTGGAGATGGGTCCCATGCCCAAAGAGCCAGCAGGGAAAACTATGCCTTGTTCTAAAGCTCTTTGGGAACCGCTTGCTTGGCCCCAGAGACGTGGGGGCTGCGGGCTTTCCTGCTGCCTTCAGCCTCAAAACCACCCTTTCCCACTACGCACCGCGCCAGGCACAAAAATGGCCATATGGCTGGAGATGGGTCCCCCGCCCAAAGAGCCAGCAGGGAAAACTATGCCTTGTTCTAAAGCTCTCTGGGAACCGCTTGCTTGGCCCGACAGACGTGGGGGCTGTGGGCTTTCCTGCTGCCTTCAGCCTCAAAACCACCCTATGCCACTACGCACCGCGCCAGGCACAAAAATGGCCATACGTCTGGAGATGGGTCCCCCACCCAAAGAGCCAGCAGGGAAAACTATGCCTTGTTCTAAAGCTCTTTGGGAACCGCTTGCTTGGCCCCACAGACGTGGGGGCTGCGGGCTTTCCTGCTGCCTTCAGCCTCGACACCACCCTTTCCCACTTGGCGCCGCGCCAGGCACAAAAATGGCCATACGGCTGGAGATGGGTCCCCCGCCCAAAGAGCCAGCAGGGAAAACTATGCCTTGTTCTAAAGCTCTTTGGGAACCGCTTGCGTAGCCCCACAGACCTGGGGGCTGCGGGCTTTCCTGCTGCCTTCAGCCTCGACACCACCCTTTCCCACTTGGCGCCGGGCCAGGGACAAAAATGGCCATACGGCTGGAGATGGGTCCCATGCCCAAAGAGCCAGCAGGGAAAACTATGCCTTGTTCTAAAGCTCTTTGGGAACCGCTTGCTTGGCCCCACAGACCTGGGGGCTGCAGGCTTTGCTGCTGCCTTCAACCTCGACACCACCCTTACCCACTTCGCGCCGCGCCAGGCACAATAATGGCCATACGGCTGGAGATGGGTCCCCCGCCCAAAGAGCCAGCAGGGAAAACTATGCCTTGTTCTAAAGCTCTTTGGGAACCGCTTGCGTAGCCCCACAGACCTGGGGGCTGCGGGCTTTCCTGCTGCCTTCAGCGTCAAAACCACCCTTTCCCACTACGCACCGCGCCAGGCACAAAAATGGCCATACGGCTGGAGATGGGTCCCCCGCCCAAAGAGCCAGCAGGGAAAACTATGCCTTGTTCTAAAGCTCTTTGGGAACCGCTTGCTTGGCCCCACAGACGTGGGGGCTGCGGGCTTTCCTGCTGCCTTCAGCCTCAAAACCACCCTATGCCACTACGCACCGCGTCAGGCACAAAAATAGCCATACGGCTGGAGATGGGTCCCCCACCCAAAGAGCCAGCAGGGAAAACTATGCCTTGTTCTAAAGCTCTTTGGGAACCGCTTGCGTAGCCCCACAGACCTGGGGGCTGCAGGCTTTCCTGCTGTCTTCAGCCTCAAAGCCACCCTTTCCCACTTGGCGCCCTATCAGGCACAAAAATGGCCTATGGGTGGAGATGGGTCCCATGCCCAAAGAGCCAGCAGGGAAAATTATGCCTTGTTCTAAAGCTCTTTGGGAACCGCTTGCGTAGCCCCACAGACGTGGGGGCTGTGGGCTTTCCTGCTGCCTTCAGCCTCGATACCACCATTTCCCACTTGGCGCTGCGCCATGCACAAAAATGGCCATACGGCTGGAGATGAGTCCCCCGCCCAAAGAGCCAGCAGGGAAAACTATGCCTTGTTCTAAAGCTCTTTGGGAACCGCTTGCGTAGCCCCACAGACCTGGGGGCTGCGGGCTTTCCTGCTGCCTTTAGCCTCGACACCACCCTTTCCCTCTTGGCGCCGGGCCAGGCACAAAAATGGCCATATGGCTGGAGATGGGTCCCATGCCCAAAGAGCCAGCAGGGAAAACTATGCCTTGTTCTAAAGCTCTTTGGGAACCGCTTGCGTAGCCCCACAGACCTGGGGGCTGCGGGCTTTCCTGCTGCCTTTAGCCTCGACACCACCCTTTCCCACTTGGCGCCGGGCCAGGCACAAAAATGGCCATATGGCTGGAGATGGGTCCCCCGAACAAAGAGCCAGCAGGGAAAACTATGCCTTGTTCTAAAGGTCTCTGGGAACCGCTTGCGTAGCCCCACAGACCTGGGGGCTCCGGGCTTTGCTGCTGCCTTCAGCCTCAAAGCCACCCTTTCCCACTTGGCGCCGCGCCAGGCACAAATATGGCCATACGGCTGGAGATGGGTCCCCCGCCCAAAGAGCCAGCAGGGAAAACTATGCCTTGTTCTAAAGCTCTTTGGGAACCGCTTGCTTGGCCCCACAGACGTGGGGGCTGCGGGCTTTCCTGCTGCCTTCAGCCTCAAAGCCACCCTATGCCACTACGCACCGCGTCAGGCACAAAAATAGCCATACGGCTGGAGATGGGTCCCCCACCCAAAGAGCCAGCAGGGAAAACTATGCCTTGTTCTAAAGCTCTTTGGGAACCGCTTGCGTAGCCCCACAGACCTGGGGGCTGCAGGCTTTCCTGCTGTCTTTAGCCTCAAAGCCACCCTTTCTCACTTGGCGCCCTATCAGGCACAAAAATGGCCTATGGGTGGAGATGGGTCCCATGCCCAAAGAGCCAGCAGGGAAAACTATGCCTTGTTCTAAAGCTCTTTGGGAACCGCTTGCGTAGCCCCAGAGACCTGGGGGCTGCGGGCTTTCCTGCTGCCTTCAGCCTCGACACCACCCTTTCCCACTTGGCACTGCTCCAGGCTCAAAAATGGCCATACGGCTGCAGATGGGTCCCCCGCGCAAAGAGCCAGCAGGGAAAACTATGCCTTGTTCTAAAGCTCTTTGGGAACCGCTTGCGTAGCCCCACAGACCTGGGGGCTGCGGGCTTTCCTGCTGCCTTCAGTCTCAAAGCCACCCTTTCCCACTTGGCGCCGGGCCAGGCACAAAAATGGCCATACGGCTGGAGATGGGTCCCCTGTCAAAAGAGCCAGCAGGGAAAACTATGCCTTGTTCTAAAGCTCTTTGGGAACCGCTTGCGTAGCCCCACAGACCTGGGGGCTGCGGGCTTTCCTGCTGCCTTCAGCCTCAAAGCCACCCTTTCGCACCTGGCGCCGCGCCAGGCTCAAAAATGGCCATACGGCTGGAGATGGGTCCCCCGCCCAAAGAGCCAGCAGGGAAAACTATGCCTTGTTCTAAAGCTCTTTGGGAACCGCTTGCTTGGCCCCACAGACGTGGGGGCTGCGGGCTTTCCTGCTGCCTTCAGCCTCAAAGGCACCCTTTCCCACTTGGCGCCGGGCCAGGGACAAAAATGGTCATACGGCTGGAGATGGGTCCCATGCCCAAAGAGCTAGCAGGGAAAACTATGCCTTGTTCTAAAGCTCTTTGGGAACCGCTTGCTTGGCCCCACAGACCTGGGGGCTGCAGGCTTTGCTGCTGCCTTCAGCCTCGACACCACCCTTACCCACTTGGCGCCGCGCCAGGCACAAAAATGGCCATACGGCTGGAGATGGGTCCCCCGCCCAAAGAGCCAGCAGGGAAAACTATGCCTTGTTCTAAAGCTCTTTGGGAACCGCTTGCGTAGCCCCACAGACCTGGGGGCTGCGGGCTTTCCTGCTGCCTTCAGCGTCAAAACCACCCTTTCCCACTACGCACCGCGCCAGGCACAAAAATGGCCATACGGCTGGAGATGGGTCCCCCGCCCAAAGAGCCAGCAGGGAAAACTATGCCTTGTTCTAAAGCTCTTTGGGAACGGCTTGCGTAGCCCCACAGACCTTAGGGCTGCAGGCTTTGCTGCTGCCTTCAGCCTCAAAACCACCCTATGCCACTACGCACCGCGTCAGGCACAAAAATAGCCATACGGCTGGAGATGGGTCCCCCACCCAAAGAGCCAGCAGGGAAAACTATGCCTTGTTCTAAAGCTCTTTGGGAACCGCTTGCGTAGCCCCACAGACCTGGGGGCTGCAGGCTTTCCTGCTGTCTTCAGCCTCAAAGCCACCCTTTCCCACTTGGCGCCCTATCAGGCACAAAAATGGCCTACGGGTGGAGATGGGTCCCATGCCCAAAGAGCCAGCAGGGAAAACTATGCCTTGTTCTAAAGCTCTTTGGGAACCGCTTGCGTAGCCCCACAGACCTGGGGGCTGCGGGCTTTCCTGCTGCCTTCAGCCTCGATACCACCATTTCCCACTTGGCGCTGCGCCATGCACAAAAATGGCCATATGGCTGGAGATGGGTCCCCCGCCCAAAGAGCCAGCAGGGAAAACTATGCCTTGTTCTAAAGCTCTTTGGGAACCGCTTGCGTAGCCCCACAGACCTGGGGGCTGCGGGCTTTCCTGCTGCCTTTAGCCTCGACACCACCCTTTCCCTCTTGGCGCCGCGCCAGGCACAAAAATGGCCTATGGCTGGAGATGGGTCCCCCGCCCAAAGAGCCAGCAGGGAAAACTATGCCTTGTTCTAAAGCTCTTTGGGAACCGCTTGCGTAGCCGCACAGACCTGGGGGCTGCGGGCTTTCCTGCTGCCTTCAGCCTCAAAGCCACCCTTTCCCACTTTGCGCCGCATCAGGCACAAAAATGGATATACGGCTGGAGATGGGTCCCCCGCCCAAAGAGCCAGCAGGGAAAACTATGCCTTGTTCTAAAGCTCTTTGGGAACCGCTTGCGTAGCCCCACAGACCTGGGGGCTGCAGGCTTTCCTGCTGCCTTCAGCCTCAAAACCACCCTTTCCCACTACGCAACGCGCCAGGCATAAAAATAGCCATACGACTGGAGATGGGTCCCCCGCCCAAAGATCCAGCAGGGAAAACTATGCCTTGTTCTAAAGCTCTTTGGGAACCGCTTGCGTAGCCCCACAGACCTTGGGGCTGCGGGCTTTCCTGCTGCCTTCAGCCTCGACAGCACCCTTTCCCACTTGGCGCCGCGCCAGGCACAAAAATGGCCTATGGCTGGAGATGGGTCCCATGCCCTAAGAGCCAGCAGGGAAAACTATGCCTTGTTCTAAAGCTCTTTGGGAACCGCTTGCGTAGCCCCACAGACCTGGGGGCTGCGGGCTTTGCTCCTGCCTTCAGCCTCAAAGCCACCCTTTCCCACCTGGCGCCGCGCCAGGCTCAAAAATGGCCATACGGCTGGAGATGGGTCCCCCGCCCAGAGAGCCAGCAGGGAAAACTATGCCTTGTTCTAAAGCTCTTTGGGAACCGCTTGCATAGCCCCACAGACCTGGGGGCTGCGGGCTTTCCTGCTGCCTTCACCCTCAAAACCACCCTTTCCCACTTGGCACTGCTCCAGGCTCAAAAATGGCCATACGGCTGGAGATGGGTCCCCCGCCCAGAGAGCCAGCAGGGAAAACTATGCCTTGTTCTAAAGCTCTTTGGGAACCGCTTGCGTAGCCCCACAGACCTGGGGGCTGCGGGCTTTCCTGCTGCCTTCAGATTCAAAGCCAGCCTTTCCCTCTTGGGGCTTCGCCAGGCACAAAAATGGCCATACGGCTGGAGATGGGTCCCCCGCCCTAAGAGCCAGCAGGGAAAACTATGCCTTGTTCTAAAGCTCTTTGGGAACCGCTTGCGTAGCCCCACAGACCTGGGGGCTGCGGGCTTTGCTGCTGCCTTCAGCCTCAAAGCCACCCTTTCCCACTTGGCGTCGCGCTAGCTACAAAAATGGCCTATGGCTGGAGATGGGTCCCATGCCCAAAGAGCCAGCAGGGAAAACTATGCCTTGTTCTAAAGCTCTCTGGGAACCGCTTGCTTGGCCCCACAGACGTGGGGGCTGCGGGCTTTCCGGCTGCCTTCAGCCTCAAAACCACCCTATGCCACTACGCACCGCGCCAGGCACAAAAATGGCCATACGGCTGGAGATGGGTCCCCTGCCAAAAGAGCCAGCAGGGAAAACTATGCCTTGTTCTAAAGCTCTTTGGGAACCGCTTGCGTAGCCTCACAGACCTGGGGGCTGCGGGCTTTCCTGCTGCCTTCAGCCTCGACACCACCCTTTCCCACTTGGCGCCGCGCCAGGCTCAAAAATGGCCATACGGCTGGAGATGGGTCCCCCGCCCAAAGAGCCAGCAGGGAAAACTATGCCTTGTTCTAAAGCTCTTTGGGAACCGCTTGCGTAACCCCACAGACCTGGGGGCTGCAGGCTTTCCTGCTGTCTTCAGCCTCGACACCACCCTTTCCCACTTGGCGCCCTATCAGGCACAAAAATGGCCATACGGCTGGAGATGGGTACCCCGCCCAGAGAGCCAGCAGGGAAAACTATGCCTTGTTCTAAAGCTCTTTGGGAACCGCTTGCGTAGCCCCACAGACCTGGGGGCTGCGGGCTTTGCTGCTGCCTTCAGCCTCAAAGCCACCCTTTCCCACTTGGCGTCGCGCTAGCTACAAAAATGGCCTATGGCTGGAGATGGGTCCCATGCCCAAAGAGCCAGCAGGGAAAACTATGCCTTGTTCTAAAGCTCTCTGGGAACCGCTTGCTTGGCCCCACAGACGTGGGGGCTGCGGGCTTTCCGGCTGCCTTCAGCCTCAAAACCACCCTATGCCACTACGCACCGCGCCAGGCACAAAAATGGCCATACGGCTGGAGATGGGTCCCCTGCCAAAAGAGCCAGCAGGGAAAACTATGCCTTGTTCTAAAGCTCTTTGGGAACCGCTTGCGTAGCCTCACAGACCTGGGGGCTGCGGGCTTTCCTGCTGCCTTCAGCCTCGACACCACCCTTTCCCACTTGGCGCCGCGCCAGGCACAAAAATGGCCATACGGCTGGAGATGGGTCCCCCACCCAAAGAGCCAGCAGGGAAAACTATGCCTTGTTCTAAAGCTCTTTGGGAACCGCTTGCGTAGCCCCACAGACCTGGGAGCTGCAGGCTTTCCTGCTGTCTTCAGCCTCAAAGCCACCCTTACCCACTTGGCGCCCTATCAGGCACAAAAATGGCCTATGGGTGGAGATGGGTCCCATGCCCAAAGAGACAGCAGGGAAAACTATGCCTTGTTCTAAAGCTCTTTGGGAACCGCTTGCTTGGCCCCACAGACGTGGGGGCTGCGGGCTTTCCTGCTGTCTTCAGCCTCGACACCACCCTTTCCCACTTGGCGCCCTATCAGGCACAAAAATGGCCATACGGCTGGAGATGGGTCCCCCGCCCAAAGAGCCAGCAGGGAAAACTATGCCTTGTTCTAAAGCTCTTTGGGAACCGCTTGCGTAGCCCCACAGACCTGGGGGCTGCGGGCTTTCCTGCTGCCTTCAGCGTCAAAACCACCCTTTCCCACTACGCACCGCGCCAGGCACAAAAATGGCCATACGGCTGGAGATGGGTCCCCCGCCCAAAGAGCCAGCAGGGAAAACTATGCCTTGTTCTAAAGCTCTTTGGGAACCGCTTGCGTAGCCCCACAGACCTGGGGGCTGCAGGCTTTCCTGCTGTCTTCAGCCTCAAAGCCACCCTTTCCCACTTGGCGCCCTATCAGGCACAAAAATGGCCTATGGGTGGAGATGGGTCCCATGCCCAAAGAGCCAGCAGGGAAAACTATGCCTTGTTCTAAAGCTCTTTGGGAACCGCTTGCGTAGCCCCACAGACGTGGGGGCTGCGGGCTTTCCTGCTGCCTTCAGCCTCGATACCACCATTTCCCACTTGGCGCTGCGCCATGCACAAAAATGGCCATACGGCTGGAGATGAGTCCCCCGCCCAAAGAGCCAGCAGGGAAAACTATGCCTTGTTCTAAAGCTCTTTGGGAACCGCTTGCGTAGCCCCACAGACCTGGGGGCTGCGGGCTTTCCTGCTGCCTTTAGCCTCGACACCACCCTTTCCCTCTTGGCCCCGGGCCAGGCACAAAAATGGCCATATGGCTGGAGATGGGTCCCATGCCCAAAGAGCCAGCAGGGAAAACTATGCCTTGTTCTAAAGCTCTTTGGGAACCGCTTGCGTAGCCCCACAGACCTGGGGGCTGCAGGCTTTCCTGCTGCCTTTAGCCTCGACACCACCCTTTCCCTCTTGGCGCCGGGCCAGGCACAAAAATGTCCATATGGCTGGAGATGGGTCCCATGCCCAAAGAGCCAGCAGGGGAAACTATGCCTTGTTCTAAAGGTCTCTGGGAACCGCTTGCGTAGCCCCACAGACCTGGGGGCTGCGGGCTTTCCTGCTGCCTTCAGCCTCAAAGCCACCCTTTCCCACTTGGCGCCGCGCCAGGCACAAAAATGGCCATACGGCTGGAGATGGGTCCCATGCCCAAAGAGCCAGCAGGGAAAACTATGCCTTGTTCTAAAGCTCTTTGGGAACCGCTTGCTTGGCCCCACAGACCTGGGGGCTGCAGGCTTTGCTGCTGCCTTCAGCCTCGACACCACCCTTACCCACTTGGCGCCGCGCCAGGCACAAAAATGGCCATACGGCTGGAGATGGGTCCCCCGCCCAAAGAGCCAGCAGGGAAAACTATGCCTTGTTCTAAAGCTCTTTGGGAACCGCTTGCGTAGCCCCTCAGACCTGGGGGCTGCGGGCTTTCCTGCTGCCTTCAGCGTCAAAACCACCCTTTCCCACTACGCACCGCGCCAGGCACAAAAATGGCCATACGGCTGGAGATGGGTCCCCCGCCCAAAGAGCCAGCAGGGAAAACTATGCCTTGTTCTAAAGCTCTTTGGGAACCGCTTGCTTGGCCCCACAGACGTGGGGGCTGCGGGCTCTCCTGCTGCCTTCAGCCTCAAAACCACCCTTTCCCACTACGCACCGCGCCAGGCACAAAAATGGCCATATGGCTGGAGATGGGTCCCCCGCCCAAAGAGCCAGCAGGGAAAACTATGCCTTGTTCTAAAGCTCTCTGGGAACCGCTTGCTTGGCCCGACAGACGTGGGGGCTGCGGGCTTTCCTGCTGCCTTCAGCCTCAAAACCACCCTATGCCACTACGCACCGCGCCAGGCACAAAAATGGCCATACGTCTGGAGATGGGTCCCCCACCCAAAGAGCCAGCAGGGAAAACTATGCCTTGTTCTAAAGCTCTTTGGGAACCGCTTGCGTAGCCCCACAGACCTGGGGGCTGCGGGCTTTCCTGCTGCCTTCAGCCTCGACACCACCCTTTCCCACTTGGCGCCGCGCCAGGCACAAAAATGGCCATACGGCTGGAGATGGGTCCCCCGCCCAAAGAGCCAGCAGGGAAAAATATGCCTTGTTCTAAAGCTCTTTGGGAACCGCTTGCATAGCCCCACAGACCTGGGAGCTGCAGGCTTTCCTGCTGTCTTCAGCCTCAAAGCCACCCTTTCCCACTTGGCGCCCTATCAGGCACAAAAATGGCCTATGGGTGGAGATGGGTCCCATGCCCAAAGAGCCAGCAGGGAAAACTATGCCTTGTTCTAAAGCTCTTTGGGAACCGCTTGCTTGGCCCCACAGACGTGGGGGCTGCGGGCTTTCCTGCTGCCTTCAGCCTCGACACCACCCTTTCCCACTTGGCGCCGCGCCAGGCACAAAAATGGCCATACGGCTGGAGATGGGTCCCCCGCCCAAAGAGCCAGCAGGGAAAACTATGCCTTGTTCTAAAGCTCTTTGGGAACCGCTTGCGTAGCCCCACAGACCTGGGGGCTGCGGGCTTTCCTGCTGCCTTCAGCCTCGACACCACCCTTTCCCACTTGGCGCCGGGCCAGGGACAAAAATGGCCATACGGCTGGAGATGGGTCCCATGCCCAAAGAGCCAGCAGGGAAAACTATGCCTTGTTCTAAAGCTCTTTGGGAACCGCTTGCTTGGCCCCACAGACCTGGGGGCTGCAGGCTTTGCTGCTGCCTTCAACCTCGACACCACCCTTACCCACTTCGCGCCGCGCCAGGCACAATAATGGCCATACGGCTGGAGATGGGTCCCCCGCCCAAAGAGCCAGCAGGGAAAACTATGCCTTGTTCTAAAGCTCTTTGGGAACCGCTTGCGTAGCCCCACAGACCTGGGGGCTGCGGGCTTTCCTGCTGCCTTCAGCGTCAAAACCACCCTTTCCCACTACGCACCGCGCCAGGCACAAAAATGGCCATACGGCTGGAGATGGGTCCCCCGCCCAAAGAGCCAGCAGGGAAAACTATGCCTTGTTCTAAAGCTCTTTGGGAACCGCTTGCTTGGCCCCACAGACGTGGGGGCTGCGGGCTTTCCTGCTGCCTTCAGCCTCAAAACCACCCTATGCCACTACGCACCGCGTCAGGCACAAAAATAGCCATACGGCTGGAGATGGGTCCCCCACCCAAAGAGCCAGCAGGGAAAACTATGCCTTGTTCTAAAGCTCTTTGGGAACCGCTTGCGTAGCCCCACAGACCTGGGGGCTGCAGGCTTTCCTGCTGTCTTCAGCCTCAAAGCCACCCTTTCCCACTTGGCGCCCTATCAGGCACAAAAATGGCCTATGGGTGGAGATGGGTCCCATGCCCAAAGAGCCAGCAGGGAAAATTATGCCTTGTTCTAAAGCTCTTTGGGAACCGCTTGCGTAGCCCCACAGACGTGGGGGCTGTGGGCTTTCCTGCTGCCTTCAGCCTCGATACCACCATTTCCCACTTGGCGCTGCGCCATGCACAAAAATGGCCATACGGCTGGAGATGAGTCCCCTGCCCAAAGAGCCAGCAGGGAAAACTATGCCTTGTTCTAAAGCTCTTTGGGAACCGCTTGCGTAGCCCCACAGACCTGGGGGCTGCGGGCTTTCCTGCTGCCTTTAGCCTCGACACCACCCTTTCCCTCTTGGCGCCGGGCCAGGCACAAAAATGGCCATATGGCTGGAGATGGGTCCCATGCCCAAAGAGCCAGCAGGGAAAACTATGCCTTGTTCTAAAGCTCTTTGGGAACCGCTTGCGTAGCCCCACAGACCTGGGGGCTGCGGGCTTTCCTGCTGCCTTTAGCCTCGACACCACCCTTTCCCACTTGGCGCCGGGCCAGGCACAAAAATGGCCATATGGCTGGAGATGGGTCCCCCGAACAAAGAGCCAGCAGGGGAAACTATGCCTTGTTCTAAAGGTCTCTGGGAACCGCTTGCGTAGCCCCACAGACCTGGGGGCTCCGGGCTTTGCTGCTGCCTTCAGCCTCAAAGCCACCCTTTCCCACTTGGCGCCGCGCCAGGCACAAATATGGCCATACGGCTGGAGATGGGTCCCCCGCCCAAAGAGCCAGCAGGGAAAACTATGCCTTGTTCTAAAGCTCTTTGGGAACCGCTTGCTTGGCCCCACAGACGTGGGGGCTGCGGGCTTTCCTGCTGCCTTCAGCCTCAAAGCCACCCTATGCCACTACGCACCGCGTCAGGCACAAAAATAGCCATACGGCTGGAGATGGGTCCCCCACCCAAAGAGCCAGCAGGGAAAACTATGCCTTGTTCTAAAGCTCTTTGGGAACCGCTTGCGTAGCCCCACAGACCTGGGGGCTGCAGGCTTTCCTGCTGTCTTTAGCCTCAAAGCCACCCTTTCTCACTTGGCGCCCTATCAGGCACAAAAATGGCCTATGGGTGGAGATGGGTCCCATGCCCAAAGAGCAAGCAGGGAAAACTATGCCTTGTTCTAAAGCTCTTTGGGAACCGCTTGCGTAGCCCCAGAGACCTGGGGGCTGCGGGCTTTCCTGCTGCCTTCAGCCTCGACACCACCCTTTCCCACTTGGCACTGCTCCAGGCTCAAAAATGGCCATACGGCTGCAGATGGGTCCCCCGCGCAAAGAGCCAGCAGGGAAAACTATGCCTTGTTCTAAAGCTCTTTGGGAACCGCTTGCGTAGCCCCACAGACCTGGGGGCTGCGGGCTTTCCTGCTGCCTTCAGTCTCAAAGCCACCCTTTCCCACTTGGCGCCGGGCCAGGCACAAAAATGGCCATACGGCTGGAGATGGGTCCCCTGTCAAAAGAGCCAGCAGGGAAAACTATGCCTTGTTCTAAAGCTCTTTGGGAACCGCTTGCGTAGCCCCACAGACCTGGGGGCTGCGGGCTTTCCTGCTGCCTTCAGCCTCAAAGCCACCCTTTCGCACCTGGCGCCGCGCCAGGCTCAAAAATGGCCATACGGCTGGAGATGGGTCCCCCGCCCAAAGAGCCAGCATGGAAAACTATGCCTTGTTCTAAAGCTCTTTGGGAACCGCTTGCTTGGCCCCACAGACGTGGGGGCTGCGGGCTTTCCTGCTGCCTTCAGCCTCAAAGGCACCCTTTCCCACTTGGCGCCGGGCCAGGGACAAAAATGGCCATACGGCTGGAGATGGGTCCCATGCCCAAAGAGCCAGCAGGGAAAACTATGCCTTGTTCTAAAGCTCTTTGGGAACCGCTTGCTTGGCCCCACAGACCTGGGGGCTGCAGGCTTTGCTGCTGCCTTCAGCCTCGACACCACCCTTACCCACTTGGCGCCGCGCCAGGCACAAAAATGGCCATACGGCTGGAGATGGGTCCCCCGCCCAAAGAGCCAGCAGGGAAAACTATGCCTTGTTCTAAAGCTCTTTGGGAACCGCTTGCGTAGCCCCACAGACCTGGGGGCTGCGGGCTTTCCTGCTGCCTTCAGCGTCAAAACCACCCTTTCCCACTACGCACCGCGCCAGGCACAAAAATGGCCATACGGCTGGAGATGGGTCCCCCGCCCAAAGAGCCAGCAGGGAAAACTATGCCTTGTTCTAAAGCTCTTTGGGAACGGCTTGCGTAGCCCCACAGACCTTAGGGCTGCAGGCTTTGCTGCTGCCTTCAGCCTCAAAACCACCCTATGCCACTACGCACCGCGTCAGGCACAAAAATAGCCATACGGCTGGAGATGGGTCCCCCACCCAAAGAGCCAGCATGGAAAACTATGCCTTGTTCTAAAGCTCTTTGGGAACCGCTTGCGTAGCCCCACAGACCTGGGGGCTGCAGGCTTTCCTGCTGTCTTCAGCCTCAAAGCCACCCTTTCCCACTTGGCGCCCTATCAGGCACAAAAATGGCCTACGGGTGGAGATGGGTCCCATGCCCAAAGAGCCAGCAGGGAAAACTATGCCTTGTTCTAAAGCTCTTTGGGAACCGCTTGCGTAGCCCCACAGACCTGGGGGCTGCGGGCTTTCCTGCTGCCTTCAGCCTCGATACCACCATTTCCCACTTGGCGCTGCGCCATGCACAAAAATGGCCATATGGCTGGAGATGGGTCCCCCGCCCAAAGAGCCAGCAGGGAAAACTATGCCTTGTTCTAAAGCTCTTTGGGAACCGCTTGCGTAGCCCCACAGACCTGGGGGCTGCGGGCTTTCCTGCTGCCTTTAGCCTCGACACCACCCTTTCCCTCTTGGCGCCGCGCCAGGCACAAAAATGGCCTATGGCTGGAGATGGGTCCCATGCCCAAAGAGCCAGCAGGGAAAACTATGCCTTGTTCTAAAGCTCTTTGGGAACCGCTTGCGTAGCCGCACAGACCTGGGGGCTGCGGGCTTTCCTCCTGCCTTCAGCCTCAAAGCCACCCTTTCCCACTTTGCGCCGCATCAGGCACAAAAATGGATATACGGCTGGAGATGGGTCCCCCGCCCAAAGAGCCAGCAGGGAAAACTATGCCTTGTTCTAAAGCTCTTTGGGAACCGCTTGCGTAGCCCCACAGACCTGGGGGCTGCAGGCTTTCCTGCTGCCTTCAGCCTCAAAACCACCCTTTCCCACTACGCAACGCGCCAGGCATAAAAATAGCCATACGACTGGAGATGGGTCCCCCGCCCAAAGAGCCAGCAGGGAAAACTATGCCTTGTTCTAAAGCTCTTTGGGAACCGCTTGCGTAGCCCCACAGACCTTGGGGCTGCGGGCTTTCCTGCTGCCTTCAGCCTCGACAGCACCCTTTCCCACTTGGCGCCGCGCCAGGCACAAAAATGGCCTATGACTGGAGATGGGTCCCATGCCCTAAGAGCGAGCTGGGAAAACTATGCCTTGTTCTAAAGCTCTTTGGGAACCGCTTGCGTAGCCCCACAGACCTGGGGGCTGCGGGCTTTGCTCCTGCCTTCAGCCTCAAAGCCACCCTTTCCCACCTGGCGCCGCGCCAGGCTCAAAAATGGCCATACGGCTGGAGATGGGTCCCCCGCCCAGAGAGCCAGCAGGGAAAACTATGCCTTGTTCTAAAGCTCTTTGGGAACCGCTTGCATAGCCCCACAGACCTGGGGGCTGCGGGCTTTCCTGCTGTCTTCAGCCTCAAAGCAACCCTTTCCCACTTGGCGCCCTATCAAGCACAAAAATGGCCTATCGCTGGAGATGGGTCCCAGGCCCAAAGAGCCAGCAGGGAAAACTATGCCTTGTTCTAAAGCTCTTTGGGAACCGCTTGCTTGGCCCCACAGACGTGGGGGCTGCGGGCTTTCCTGCTGCCTTCAGCCTCGACACCACCCTTTCCCACTTGGCGCCGCGCCAGGCACAAAAATGGCCATACGGCTGGAGATGGGTCCCCCGCCCAAAGAGCCAGCAGGGAAAACTATGCCTTGTTCTAAAGCTCTTTGGGAACCGCTTGCGTAGCCCCACAGACCTGGAGGCTGCGGGCTTTCCTGCTGCCTTCACCCTCAAAACCACCCTTTCCCACTTGGCACTGCTCCAGGCTCAAAAATGGCCATACGGCTGGAGATGGGTCCCATGCCCAAAGAGCCAGCAGGGAAAACTATGCCTTGTTCTAAAGCTCTTTGGGAACCGCTTGCGTAGCCCCACAGACCTGGGGGCTGCGGGCTTTCCTGCTGCCTTCAGATTCAAAGCCAGCCTTTCCCTCTTGGGGCTTCGCCAGGCACAAAAATGGCCATACGGCTGGAGATGGGTCCCCCGCCCAAAGAGCGAGCAGGGAAAACTATGCCTTGTTCTAAAGCTCTTTGGGAACCGCTTGCTTGGCCCCACAGACGTGGGGGCTGCGGGCTTTCCTGCTGCCTTCAGCCTCGACACCACCCTTTCCCACTTGGCGCCGCGCCAGGCTCAAAAATGGCCATACGGCTGGACATGGGTCCCCCGCCCTAAGAGCCAGCAGGGAAAACTATGCCTTGTTCTAAAGCTCTTTGGGAACCGCTTGCGTAGCCCCACAGACCTGGGGGCTGCAGGCTTTGCTCCTGCCTTCAGCCTCAAAGCCACCCTTTCCCACCTGGCGCCGCGCCAGGCTCAAAAATGGCCATACGGCTGGAGATGGGTCCCCCGCCCAAAGAGCCAGCAGGGAAAACTATGCCTTGTTCTAAAGCTCTTTGGGAACCGCTTGCGTAACCCCACAGACGTGGGGGCTGCAGGCTTTCCTGCTGTCTTCAGCCTCGACACCACCCTTTCCCACTTGGCGCCCTATCAGGCACAAAAATGGCCATACGGCTGGAGATGGGTACCCCGCCCAGAGAGCCAGCAGGGAAAACTATGCCTTGTTCTAAAGCTCTTTGGGAACCGCTTGCGTAGCCCCACAGACCTGGGGGCTGCGGGCTTTGCTGCTGCCTTCAGCCTCAAAGCCACCCTTTCCCACTTGGCGTCGCGCTAGCTACAAAAATGGCCTATGGCTGGAGATGGGTCCCATGCCCAAAGAGCCAGCAGGGAAAACTATGCCTTGTTCTAAAGCTCTCTGGGAACCGCTTGCTTGGCCCCACAGACGTGGGGGCTGCGGGCTTTCCGGCTGCCTTCAGCCTCAAAACCACCCTATGCCACTACGCACCGCGCCAGGCACAAAAATGGCCATACGGCTGGAGATGGGTCCCCTGCCAAAAGAGCCAGCAGGGAAAACTATGCCTTGTTCTAAAGCTCTTTGGGAACCGCTTGCGTAGCCTCACAGACCTGGGGGCTGCGGGCTTTCCTGCTGCCTTCAGCCTCGACACCACCCTTTCCCACTTGGCGCCGCGCCAGGCACAAAAATGGCCATACGGCTGGAGATGGGTCCCCCACCCAAAGAGCCAGCAGGGAAAACTATGCCTTGTTCTAAAGCTCTTTGGGAACCGCTTGCGTAGCCCCACAGACCTGGGAGCTGCAGGCTTTCCTGCTGTCTTCAGCCTCAAAGCCACCCTTACCCACTTGGCGCCCTATCAGGCACAAAAATGGCCTATGGGTGGAGATGGGTCCCATGCCCAAAGAGACAGCAGGGAAAACTATGCCTTGTTCTAAAGCTCTTTGGGAACCGCTTGCTTGGCCCCACAGACGTGGGGGCTGCGGGCTTTCCTGCTGTCTTCAGCCTCGACACCACCCTTTCCCACTTGGCGCCCTATCAGGCACAAAAATGGCCATACGGCTGGAGATGGGTCCCCCGCCCAAAGAGCCAGCAGGGAAAACTATGCCTTGTTCTAAAGCTCTTTGGGAACCGCTTGCGTAGCCCCACAGACCTGGGGGCTGCGGGCTTTCCTGCTGCCTTCAGCGTCAAAACCACCCTTTCCCACTTGGCGCCGCGCCAGGCACAAAAATGGCCATACGGCTGGAGATGGGTCCCCCGCCCAAAGAGCCAGCAGGGAAAACTATGCCTTGTTCTAAAGCTCTTTGGGAACCGCTTGCGTAGCCCCACAGACCTGGGGGCTGCAGGCTTTCCTGCTGTCTTCAGCCTCAAAGCCACCCTTTCCCACTTGGCGCCCTATCAGGCACAAAAATGGCCTATGGGTGGAGATGGGTCCCATGCCCAAAGAGCCAGCAGGGAAAACTATGCCTTGTTCTAAAGCTCTTTGGGAACCGCTTGCGTAGCCCCACAGACGTGGGGGCTGCGGGCTTTCCTGCTGCCTTCAGCCTCGATACCACCATTTCCCACTTGGCGCTGCGCCATGCACAAAAATGGCCATACGGCTGGAGATGAGTCCCCCGCCCAAAGAGCCAGCAGGGAAAACTATGCCTTGTTCTAAAGCTCTTTGGGAACCGCTTGCGTAGCCCCACAGACCTGGGGGCTGCGGGCTTTCCTGCTGCCTTTAGCCTCGACACCACCCTTTCCCTCTTGGCCCCGGGCCAGGCACAAAAATGGCCATATGGCTGGAGATGGGTCCCATGCCCAAAGAGCCAGCAGGGAAAACTATGCCTTGTTCTAAAGCTCTTTGGGAACCGCTTGCGTAGCCCCACAGACCTGGGGGCTGCAGGCTTTCCTGCTGCCTTTAGCCTCGACACCACCCTTTCCCTCTTGGCGCCGGGCCAGGCACAAAAATGTCCATATGGCTGGAGATGGGTCCCATGCCCAAAGAGCCAGCAGGGGAAACTATGCCTTGTTCTAAAGGTCTCTGGGAACCGCTTGCGTAGCCCCACAGACCTGGGGGCTGCGGGCTTTCCTGCTGCCTTCAGCCTCAAAGCCACCCTTTCCCACTTGGCGCCGCGCCAGGCACAAAAATGGCCATACGGCTGGAGATGGGTCCCATGCCCAAAGAGCCAGCAGGGAAAACTATGCCTTGTTCTAAAGCTCTTTGGGAACCGCTTGCTTGGCCCCACAGCCCTGGGGGCTGCAGGCTTTGCTGCTGCCTTCAGCCTCGACACCACCCTTACCCACTTGGCGCCGCGCCAGGCACAAAAATGGCCATACGGCTGGAGATGGGTCCCCCGCCCAAAGAGCCAGCAGGGAAAACTATGCCTTGTTCTAAAGCTCTTTGGGAACCGCTTGCGTAGCCCCTCAGACCTGGGGGCTGCGGGCTTTCCTGCTGCCTTCAGCGTCAAAACCACCCTTTCCCACTACGCACCGCGCCAGGCACAAAAATGGCCATACGGCTGGAGATGGGTCCCCCGCCCAAAGAGCCAGCAGGGAAAACTATGCCTTGTTCTAAAGCTCTTTGGGAACCGCTTGCTTGGCCCCACAGACGTGGGGGCTGCGGGCTCTCCTGCTGCCTTCAGCCTCAAAACCACCCTATGCCACTACGCACCGCGTCAGGCACAAAAATAGCCATACGGCTGGAGATGGGTCCCCCACCCAAAGAGCCAGCAGGGAAAACTATGCCTTGTTCTAAAGCTCTTTGGGAACCGCTTGCGTAGCCCCACAGACCTGGGGGCTGCAGGCTTTCCTGCTGTCTTCAGCCTCAAAGCCACCCTTTCCCACTTGGCCCCCGGCCAGGCACAAAAATGGCCTATGGGTGGAGATGGGTCCCATGCCCAAAGAGCCAGCAGGGAAAACTATGCCTTGTTCTAAAGCTCTTTGGGAACCGCTTGCGTAGCCCCACAGACGTGGGGGCTGCGGGCTTTCCTGCTGCCTTCAGCCTCGATACCACCATTTCCCACTTGGCGCTGCGCCATGCACAAAAATGGCCATATGGCTGGAGATGGGTCCCCCGCCCAAAGAGCCAGCAGGGAAAACTATGCCTTGTTCTAAAGCTCTTTGGGAACCGCTTGCGTAGCCCCACAGACCTGGGGGCTGCGGGCTTTCCTGCTGCCTTTAGCCTCGACACCACCCTTTCCCTCTTGGCGCCGGGCCAGGCACAAAAATGGCCTATGGCTGGAGATGGGTCCCATGCCCAAAGAGCCAGCAGGGAAAACTATGCCTTGTTCTAAAGCTCTTTGGGAACCGCTTGCGTAGCCGCACAGACCTGGGGGCTGCGGGCTTTCCTGCTGCCTTCAGCCTCAAAGCCACCCTTTCCCACTTTGCGCCGCATCAGGCACAAAAATGGATATACGGCTGGAGATGGGTCCCCCGCCCAAAGAGCCAGCAGGGAAAACTATGCCTTGTTCTAAAGCTCTTTGGGAACCGCTTGCATAGCCCCACAGACCTGGGGGCTGCGGGCTTTCCTGCTGTCTTCAGCCTCAAAGCAACCCTTTCCCACTTGGCGCCCTATCAAGCACAAAAATGGCCTATGGCTGGAGATGGGTCCCAGGCCCAAAGAGCCAGCAGGGAAAACTATGCCTTGTTCTAAAGCTCTTTGGGAACCGCTTGCTTGGCCCCACAGACGTGGGGGCTGCGGGCTTTCCTGCTGCCTTCAGCCTCGACACCACCCTTTCCCACTTGGCGCCGCGCCAGGCACAAAAATGGCCATACGGCTGGAGATGGGTCCCCCGCCCAAAGAGCCAGCAGGGAAAACTATGCCTTGTTCTAAAGCTCTTTGGGAACCGCTTGCGTAGCCCCACAGACCTGGAGGCTGCGGGCTTTCCTGCTGCCTTCACCCTCAAAACCACCCTTTCCCACTTGGCACTGCTCCAGGCTCAAAAATGGCCATACGGCTGGAGATGGGTCCCCCGCCCAGAGAGCCAGCAGGGAAAACTATGCCTTGTTCTAAAGCTCTTTGGGAACCGCTTGCGTAGCCCCACAGACCTGGGGGCTGCGGGCTTTCCTGCTGCCTTCAGATTCAAAGCCAGCCTTTCCCTCTTGGGGCTTCGCCAGGCACAAAAATGGCCATACGGCTGGAGATGGGTCCCCCGCCCAAAGAGCGAGCAGGGAAAACTATGCCTTGTTCTAAAGCTCTTTGGGAACCGCTTGCTTGGCCCCACAGACGTGGGGGCTGCGGGCTTTCCTGCTGCCTTCAGCCTCGACACCACCCTTTCCCACTTGGCGCCGCGCCAGGCTCAAAAATGGCCATACGGCTGGACATGGGTCCCCCGCCCTAAGAGCCAGCAGGGAAAACTATGCCTTGTTCTAAAGCTCTTTGGGAACCGCTTGCGTAGCCCCACAGACCTGGGGGCTGCAGGCTTTGCTCCTGCCTTCAGCCTCAAAGCCACCCTTTCCCACCTGGCGCCGCGCCAGGCTCAAAAATGGCCATACGGCTGGAGATGGGTCCCCCGCCCAAAGAGCCAGCAGGGAAAACTATGCCTTGTTCTAAAGCTCTTTGGGAACCGCTTGCGTAACCCCACAGACCTGGGGGCTGCAGGCTTTCCTGCTGTCTTCAGCCTCGACACCACCCTTTCCCACTTGGCGCCCTATCAGGCACAAAAATGGCCATACGGCTGGAGATGGGTCCCCCGCCCAGAGAGCCAGCAGGGAAAACTATGCCTTGTTCTAAAGCTCTTTGGGAACCGCTTGCGTAGCCCCACAGACCTGGGGGCTGCGGGCTTTGCTGCTGCCTTCAGCCTCAAAGCCACCCTTTCCCACTTGGCGTCGCGCTAGCTACAAAAATGGCCTATGGCTGGAGATGGGTCCCATGCCCAAAGAGCCAGCAGGGAAAACTATGCCTTGTTCTAAAGCTCTCTGGGAACCGCTTGCTTGGCCCCACAGACGTGGGGGCTGCGGGCTTTCCGGCTGCCTTCAGCCTCAAAACCACCCTATGCCACTACGCACCGCGCCAGGCACAAAAATGGCCATACGGCTGGAGATGGGTCCCCTGCCAAAAGAGCCAGCAGGGAAAACTATGCCTTGTTCTAAAGCTCTTTGGGAACCGCTTGCGTAGCCTCACAGACCTGGGGGCTGCGGGCTTTCCTGCTGCCTTCAGCCTCAAAACCACCCTTTCCCACTTGGCGCCGCGCCAGGCACAAAAATGGCCATACGGCTGGAGATGGGTCCCCCACCCAAAGAGCCAGCAGGGAAAACTATGCCTTGTTCTAAAGCTCTTTGGGAACCGCTTGCGTAGCCCCACAGACCTGGGAGCTGCAGGCTTTCCTGCTGTCTTCAGCCTCAAAGCCACCCTTTCCCACTTGGCGCCCTATCAGGCACAAAAATGGCCTATGGGTGGAGATGGGTCCCATGCCCAAAGAGACAGCAGGGAAAACTATGCCTTGTTCTAAAGCTCTTTGGGAACCGCTTGCTTGGCCCCACAGACGTGGGGGCTGCGGGCTTTCCTGCTGTCTTCAGCCTCGACACCACCCTTTCCCACTTGGCGCCCTATCAGGCACAAAAATGGCCATACGGCTGGAGATGGGTCCCCCGCCCAAAGAGCCAGCAGGGAAAACTATGCCTTGTTCTAAAGCTCTTTGGGAACCGCTTGCGTAGCCCCACAGACCTGGGGGCTGCGGGCTTTCCTGCTGCCTTCAGCGTCAAAACCACCCTTTCCCACTACGCACCGCGCCAGGCACAAAAATGGCCATACGGCTGGAGATGGGTCCCCCGCCCAAAGAGCCAGCAGGGAAAACTATGCCTTGTTCTAAAGCTCTTTGGGAACCGCTTGCGTAGCCCCACAGACCTGGGGGCTGCAGGCTTTCCTGCTGTCTTCAGCCTCAAAGCCACCCTTTCCCACTTGGCGCCCTATCAGGCACAAAAATGGCCTATGGGTGGAGATGGGTCCCATGCCCAAAGAGCCAGCAGGGAAAACTATGCCTTGTTCTAAAGCTCTTTGGGAACCGCTTGCGTAGCCCCACAGACGTGGGGGCTGCGGGCTTTCCTGCTGCCTTCAGCCTCGATACCACCATTTCCCACTTGGCGCTGCGCCATGCACAAAAATGGCCATACGGCTGGAGATGAGTCCCCCGCCCAAAGAGCCAGCAGGGAAAACTATGCCTTGTTCTAAAGCTCTTTGGGAACCGCTTGCGTAGCCCCACAGACCTGGGGGCTGCGGGCTTTCCTGCTGCCTTTAGCCTCGACACCACCCTTTCCCTCTTGGCGCCGGGCCAGGCACAAAAATGGCCATATGGCTGGAGAGGGGTCCCATGCCCAAAGAGCCAGCAGGGAAAACTATGCCTTGTTCTAAAGCTCTTTGGGAACCGCTTGCGTAGCCCCACAGACCTGGGGGCTGCAGGCTTTCCTGCTGCCTTTAGCCTCGACACCACCCTTTCCCTCTTGGCGCCGGGCCAGGCACAAAAATGGCCATATGGCTGGAGATGGGTCGCATGCCCAAAGAGCCAGCAGGGGAAACTATGCCTTGTTCTAAAGGTCTCTGGGAACCGCTTGCGTAGCCCCACAGACCTGGGGGCTGCGGGCTTTCCTGCTGCCTTCAGCCTCAAAGCCACCCTTTCCCACTTGGCGCCGCGCCAGGCACAAAAATGGCCATACGGCTGGAGATGGGTCCCCCGCCCAAAGAGCCAGCAGGGAAAACTATGCCTTGTTCTAAAGCTCTTTGGGAACCGCTTGCTTGGCCCCACAGACCTGGGGGCTGCAGGCTTTGCTGCTGCCTTCAGCCTCGACACCACCCTTACCCACTTGGCGCCGCGCCAGGCACAAAAATGGCCATACGGCTGGAGATGGGTCCCCCGCCCAGAGAGCCAGCAGGGAAAACTATGCCTTGTTCTAAAGCTCTTTGGGAACCGCTTGCATAGCCCCACAGACCTGGGGGCTGCGGGCTTTCCTGCTGTCTTCAGCCTCAAAGCAACCCTTTCCCACTTGGCGCCCTATCAAGCACAAAAATGGCCTATGGCTGGAGATGGGTCCCAGGCCCAAAGAGCCAGCAGGGAAAACTATGCCTTGTTCTAAAGCTCTTTGGGAACCGCTTGCTTGGCCCCACAGACCTGGGGGCTGCGGGCTTTCCTGCTGCCTTCAGCCTCGACACCACCCTTTCCCACTTGGCGCCGCGCCAGGCACAAAAATGGCCATACGGCTGGAGATGGGTCCCCCGCCCAAAGAGCCAGCAGGGAAAACTATGCCTTGTTCTAAAGCTCTTTGGGAACCGCTTGCGTAGCCCCACAGACCTGGAGGCTGCGGGCTTTCCTGCTGCCTTCACCCTCAAAACCACCCTTTCCCACTTGGCACTGCTCCAGGCTCAAAAATGGCCATACGGCTGGAGATGGGTCCCCCGCCCAGAGAGCCAGCAGGGAAAACTATGCCTTGTTCTAAAGCTCTTTGGGAACCGCTTGCGTAGCCCCACAGACCTGGGGGCTGCAGGCTTTCCTGCTGCCTTCAGCCTCAAAACCACCCTTTCCCACTACGCAACGCGCCAGGCATAAAAATAGCCATACGACTGGAGATGGGTCCCCCGCCCAAAGAGCCAGCAGGGAAAACTATGCCTTGTTCTAAAGCTCTTTGGGAACCGCTTGCGTAGCCCCACAGACCTGGGGGCTGCGGGCTTTCCTGCTGCCTTTAGCCTCGACACCACCCTTTCCCTCTTGGCGCCGGGCCAGGCACAAAAATGGCCATATGGCTGGAGATGGGTCCCATGCCCAAAGAGCCAGCAGGGAAAACTATGCCTTGTTCTAAAGCTCTTTGGGAACCGCTTGCGTAGCCCCACAGACCTGGGGGCTGCAGGCTTTCCTGCTGCCTTTAGCCTCGACACCACCCTTTCCCTCTTGGCGCCGGGCCAGGCACAAAAATGGCCATATGGCTGGAGATGGGTCCCATGCCCAAAGAGCCAGCCGGGGAAACTATGCCTTGTTCTAAAGGTCTCTGGGAACCGCTTGCGTAGCCCCACAGACCTGGGGGCTGCGGGCTTTCCTGCTGCCTTCAGCCTCAAAGCCACCCTTTCCCACTTGGCGCCGCGCCAGGCACAAAAATGGCCATACGGCTGGAGATGGGTCCCCCGCCCAAAGAGCCAGCAGGGAAAACTATGCCTTGTTCTAAAGCTCTTTGGGAACCGCTTGCTTGGCCCCACAGACCTGGGGGCTGCAGGCTTTGCTGCTGCCTTCAGCCTCGACACCACCCTTACCCACTTGGCGCCGCGCCAGGCACAAAAATGGCCATACGGCTGGAGATGGGTCCCCCGCCCAAAGAGCCAGCAGGGAAAACTATGCCTTGTTCTAAAGCTCTTTGGGAACCGCTTGCGTAGCACCACAGACCTGGGGGTTGCGGGCTTTGCTCCTGCCTTCAGCCTCAAAGCCACCCTTTCCCACCTGGCGCCGCGCCAGGCTCAAAAATGGCCATACGGCTGGAGATGGGTCCCCCGCCCAGAGAGCCAGCAGGGAAAACTATGCCTTGTTCTAAAGCTCTTTGGGAACCGCTTGCATAGCCCCACAGACCTGGGGGCTGCGGGCTTTCCTGCTGTCTTCAGCCTCAAAGCAACCCTTTCCCACTTGGCGCCCTATCAAGCACAAAAATGGCCTATGGCTGGAGATGGGTCCCAGGCCCAAAGAGCCAGCAGGGAAAACTATGCCTTGTTCTAAAGCTCTTTGGGAACCGCTTGCTTGGCCCCACAGACGTGGGGGCTGCGGGCTTTCCTGCTGCCTTCAGCCTCGACACCACCCTTTCCCACTTGGCGCCGCGCCAGGCACAAAAATGGCCATACGGCTGGAGATGGGTCCCCCGCCCAAAGAGCCAGCAGGGAAAACTATGCCTTGTTCTAAAGCTCTTTGGGAACCGCTTGCGTAGCCCCACAGACCTGGAGGCTGCGGGCTTTCCTGCTGCCTTCACCCTCAAAACCACCCTTTCCCACTTGGCACTGCTCCAGGCTCAAAAATGGCCATACGGCTGGAGATGGGTCCCCCGCCCAGAGAGCCAGCAGGGAAAACTATGCCTTGTTCTAAAGCTCTTTGGGAACCGCTTGCGTAGCCCCACAGACCTGGGGGCTGCAGGCTTTCCTGCTGCCTTCAGCCTCAAAACCACCCTTTCCCACTACGCAACGCGCCAGGCATAAAAATAGCCATACGACTGGAGATGGGTCCCCCGCCCAAAGAGCCAGCAGGGAAAACTATGCCTTGTTCTAAAGCTCTTTGGGAACCGCTTGCGTAGCCCCACAGACCTTGGGGCTGCGGGCTTTCCTGCTGCCTTCAGCCTCGACAGCACCCTTTCCCACTTGGCGCCGCGCCAGGCACAAAAATGGCCTATGGGTGGAGATGGGTCCCATGCCCAAAGAGCCAGCTGGGAAAACTATGCCTTGTTCTAAAGCTCTTTGGGAACCGCTTGCGTAGCACCACAGACCTGGGGGTTGCGGGCTTTGCTCCTGCCTTCAGCCTCAAAGCCACCCTTTCCCACCTGGCGCCGCGCCAGGCTCAAAAATGGCCATACGGCTGGAGATGGGTCCCCCGCCCAGAGAGCCAGCAGGGAAAACTATGCCTTGTTCTAAAGCTCTTTGGGAACCGCTTGCATAGCCCCACAGACCTGGGGGCTGCGGGCTTTCCTGCTGCCTTCAGCCTCGACACCACCCTTTCCCACTTGGCGCCGCGCCAGGCACAAAAATGGCCATACGGCTGGAGATGGGTCCCCCGCCCAAAGAGCCAGCAGGGAAAACTATGCCTTGTTCTAAAGCTCTTTGGGAACCGCTTGCGTAGCCCCACAGACCTGGAGGCTGCGGGCTTTCCTGCTGCCTTCACCCTCAAAACCACCCTTTCCCACTACGCACCGCGCCAGGCACAAAAATGGCCATACGGCTGGAGATGGGTCCCCCGCCCAGAGAGCCAGCAGGGAAAACTATGCCTTGTTCTAAAGCTCTTTGGGAACCGCTTGCGTAGCCCCACAGACCTGGGGGCTGCGGGCTTTCCTGCTGCCTTCAGATTCAAAGCCAGCCTTTCCCTCTTGGGGCTTCGCCAGGCACAAAAATGGCCATACGGCTGGAGATGGGTCCCCCGCCCAAAGAGCGAGCAGGGAAAACTATGCCTTGTTCTAAAGCTCTTTGGGAACCGCTTGCTTGGCCCCACAGACGTGGGGGCTGCGGGCTTTCCTGCTGCCTTCAGCCTCGACACCACCCTTTCCCACTTGGCGCCGCGCCAGGCTCAAAAATGGCCATACGGCTGGAGATGGGTCCCCCGCCCAAAGAGCCAGCAGGGAAAACTATGCCTTGTTCTAAAGCTCTTTGGGAACCGCTTGCGTAGTCCCAAAGACCTGGAGGCTGCGGGCTTTCCTGCTGCCTTCAGACTCGACACCACCCTTTCCCACTTGGCGCCGCGCCAGGCACAAAAATGGCCATACGGCTGGAGATGGGTCCCCCGCCCAGAGAGCCAGCAGGGAAAACTATGCCTTGTTCTAAAGCTCTTTGGGAACCGCTTGCGTAGCCCCACAGACCTGGGGGCTGCGGGCTTTGCTGCTGCCTTCAGCCTCAAAGCCACCCTTTCCCACTTGGCGTCGCGCTAGCTACAAAAATGGCCTATGGCTGGAGATGGGTCCCATGCCCAAAGAGCCAGCAGGGAAAACTATGCCTTGTTCTAAAGCTCTCTGGGAACCGCTTGCTTGGCCCCACAGACGTGGGGGCTGCGGGCTTTCCGGCTGCCTTCAGCCTCAAAACCACCCTATGCCACTACGCACCGCGCCAGGCACAAAAATGGCCATACGGCTGGAGATGGGTCCCCCGCCCAGAGAGCCAGCAGGGAAAACTATGCCTTGTTCTAAAGCTCTTTGGGAACCGCTTGCGTAGCCCCACAGACGTGGGGGCTGCGGGCTTTCCTGCTGCCTTCAGCCTCGATACCACCATTTCCCACTTGGCGCTGCGCCATGCACAAAAATGGCCATATGGCTGGAGATGGGTCCCCCGCCCAAAGAGCCAGCAGGGAAAACTATGCCTTGTTCTAAAGCTCTTTGGGAACCGCTTGCGTAGCCCCACAGACCTGGGGGCTGCGGGCTTTCCTGCTGCCTTTAGCCTTGACACCACCCTTTCCCTCTTGGCGCCGGGCCAGGCACAAAAATGGCCTATGGCTGGAGATGGGTCCCATGCCCAAAGAGCCAGCAGGGAAAACTATGCCTTGTTCTAAAGCTCTTTGGGAACCGCTTGCGTAGCCGCACAGACCTGGGGGCTGCGGGCTTTCCTGCTGCCTTCAGCCTCAAAGCCACCCTTTCCCACTTTGCGCCGCATCAGGCACAAAAATGGATATACGGCTGGAGATGGGTCCCCCGCCCAAAGAGCCAGCAGGGAAAACTATGCCTTGTTCTAAAGCTCTTTGGGAACCGCTTGCGTAGCCCCACAGACCTGGGGGCTGCAGGCTTTCCTGCTGCCTTCAGCCTCAAAACCACCCTTTCCCACTACGCAACGCGCCAGGCATAAAAATAGCCATACGACTGGAGATGGGTCCCCCGCCCAAAGAGCCAGCAGGGAAAACTATGCCTTGTTCTAAAGCTCTTTGGGAACCGCTTGCGTAGCCCCACAGACCTTGGGGCTGCGGGCTTTCCTGCTGCCTTCAGCCTCGACAGCACCCTTTCCCACTTGGCGCCGCGCCAGGCACAAAAATGGCCTATGGCTGGAGATGGGTCCCATGCCCTAAGAGCCAGCAGGGAAAACTATGCCTTGTTCTAAAGCTCTTTGGGAACCGCTTGCGTAGCACCACAGACCTGGGGGTTGCGGGCTTTGCTCCTGCCTTCAGCCTCAAAGCCACCCTTTCCCACCTGGCGCCGCGCCAGGCTCAAAAATGGCCATACGGCTGGAGATGGGTCCCCCGCCCAGAGAGCCAGCAGGGAAAACTATGCCTTGTTCTAAAGCTCTTTGGGAACCGCTTGCATAGCCCCACAGACCTGGGGGCTGCGGGCTTTCCTGCTGTCTTCAGCCTCAAAGCAACCCTTTCCCACTTGGCGCCCTATCAAGCACAAAAATGGCCTATGGCTGGAGATGGGTCCCATGCCCAAAGAGTCAGCAGGGAAAACTATGCCTTGTTCTAAAGCTCTTTGGGAACCGCTTGCTTGGCCCCACAGACCTGGGGGCTGCGGGCTTTCCTGCTGCCTTCAGCCTCAAAACCACCCTTTCCCACTTGGCCCCCGGCCAGGCACAAAAATGGCCATACGGCTGGAGATGGGTCCCCCGCCCAAAGAGCCAGCAGGGAAAACTATGCCTTGTTCTAAAGCTCTTTGGGAACCGCTTGCGTAGCCCCACAGACCTGGGGGCTGCGGGCTTTCCTGCTGCCTTTAGCCTCGACACAACCCTTTCCCACTTGGCGCCGCGCCAGGCACAAAAATGGCCATACGGCTGGAGATGGGTCCCCCTGCCAGAGAGCGAGCAGGGAAAACTATGCCTTGTTCTAAAGCTCTTTGGGAACCGCTTGCGTAGCCCCACAGACCTGGGGGCTGCGGGCTTTCCTGCTGCCTTCAAGCCTCAAAGCCACCCTTTCCACTGGGCGCCGGGGCAGGCACAAAAATGGCCTATGGCTGGAGATGGGTCCCCCGAACAAAGAGCCAGCAGGGAAAACTATGCCTTGTTCTAAAGCTCTTTGGGAACTGCTTGCGTAGCCCCACAGACCTGGGGGCTGCGGGCTTTCCTGCTGCCTTCAGCCTCAAAGCCACCCTTTCCCACTTGGCGCCCTATCAAGCACAAAAATGGCCTATGGCTGGAGATGGGTCCCAGGCCCAAAGAGCCAGCAGGGAAAAACTATGCCTTGTTCTAAAGCTCTTTGGGAACCGCTTGCTTGGCCCCACAGACGTGGGGGCTGCGGGCTTTCCTGCTGCCTTCAGCCTCGACACCACCCTTTCCCACTTGGCGCCGCGCCAGGCACGAAAATGGCCATACGGCTGGAGATGGGTCCCCCGCCCAAAGAGCCAGCAGGGAAAACTATGCCTTGTTCTAAAGCTCTTTGGGAACCGCTTGCGTAGCCCCACAGACCTGGGGGCTGCGGGCTTTCCTGCTGCCTTTAGCCTCGACACCACCCTTTCCCTCTTGGCGCCGCGCCAGGCACAAAAATGGCCGTATGGCTGGAGATGGGTCCCCCGCCCAAAGAGCGAGCAGGGAAAACTATGCCTTGTTCTAAAGCTCTTTGGGAACCGCTTGCGTAGCCCCACAGACCTGGGGGCTGCAGGCTTTCCTGCTGTCTTCAGCCTCGACACCACCCTTTCCCACTTGGCGCCCTATCAGGCACAAAAATGGCCATACGGCTGGAGATGGGTCCCCCGCCCAAAGAGCCAGCAGGGAAAACTATGCCTTGTTCTAAAGCTCTTTGGGAACCGCTTGCGTAGCCCCACAGACCTGGGGGCTGCGGGCTTTGCTGCTGCCTTCAGCCTCAAAGCCACCCTTTCCCACTTGGCGCCGCGCCAGGCACAAAAATGGCCTATGGCTGGAGATGGGTCCCCCGCCCAAAGAGCCAGCAGGGAAAACTATGCCTTGTTCTAAAGCTCTCTGGGAACCGCTTGCTTGGGCCCACAGACGTGGGGGCTGCGGGCTTTCCTGCTGCCTTCAGCCTCAAAACCACCCTATGCCACTACGCACCGCGCCAGGCACAAAAATAGCCATACGTCTGGAGATGGGTCCCCCGAACAAAGAGCCAGAAGGGAAAACTCTGCCTTGTTCTAAAGCTCTTTGGGAACCGCTTGCTTGGCCCCACAGACGTGGGGGCTGCGGGCTTTCCTGCTGCCTTCAGCCTCAAAGCCACCCTTTCACACTTGGCGCCGCGCCAGGCACAAAAATGGCCATACGGCTGGAGATGGGTCCCCCGCCCAAAGAGCCAGCAGGGAAAACTATGCCTTGTTCTAAAGCTCTTTGGGAACCGCTTGCGTAGCCGCACAGACCTGGGGGCTGCAGGCTTTCCTGCTGTCTTCAGCCTCGACACCACCCTTTCCCACTTGGCGCCCTATCAGGCACAAAAATGGCCATACGGCTGGAGATGGGTCCCCCCGCCCAAAGAGCCAGCAGGGAAAACTATGCCTTGTTCTAAAGCTCTTTGGGAACCGCTTGCGTAGCCCCACAGACCTGGGGGCTGCGGGCTTTGCTGCTGCCTTCAGCCTCAAAGCCACCCTTTCCCACTTGGCGCCGCGCCAGGCACAAAAATGGCCTATGGCTGGAGATGGGTCCCATGCCCAAAGAGCCAGCAGGGAAAACTATGCCTTGTTCTAAAGCTCTTTGGGAACCGCTTGCTTGGCCCCACAGACCTGGGGGCTGCGGGCTTTCCTGCTGCCTTCAGCCTCAAAGCCACCCTTTCCCACTTGGCGCCGCGCCAGGCACAAAAATGGCCTATGGCTGGAGATGGGTCCCCCGCCCAAAGAGCCAGCAGGGAAAACTATGCCTTGTTCTAAAGCTCTCTGGGAACCGCTTGCTTGGGCCCACAGACGTGGGGGCTGCGGGCTTTCCTGCTGCCTTCAGCCTCAAAACCACCCTATGCCACTACGCACCGCGCCAGGCACAAAAATAGCCATACGTCTGGAGATGGGTCCCCCGAACAAAGAGCCAGAAGGGAAAACTCTGCCTTGTTCTAAAGCTCTTTGGGAACCGCTTGCTTGGCCCCACAGACGTGGGGGCTGCGGGCTTTCCTGCTGCCTTCAGCCTCAAAGCCACCCTTTCACACTTGGCGCCGCGCCAGGCACAAAAATGGCCATACGGCTGGAGATGGGTCCCATGCCCAAAGAGCCAGCAGGGAAAACTATGCCTTGTTCTAAAGCTCTTTGGGAACCGCTTGCATAGCCCCACAGACCTGGGGGCTGCAGACTTTCCTGCTGCCTTCAGCCTCGACACCACCCTTTCCCACTTGGCGCCGCGCCAGGCACAAAAAATGGCCATACGGCTGGAGATGGGTCCCACGCCCAAGGAGTCAGCAGGGAAAACTATGCCTTGTTCTAAAGCTCTTTGGGAACCGCTTGCGTAGCCCCACAGACGTGGGGGCTGCGGGCTTTCCTGCTGCCTTCAGACTCAAAGCCACGCTTTCCAACTTGGCGCCGCGCCAGGCACAAAAATGGCCATATGGCTGGAGATGGGTCCCCCGCGCAAAGAGCCTGCAGGGAAAGCTTTGTCTACAGTCAGTCAAGGTCGACGTACTCAACACTGATAAGAAAGATCACATGTGTTCTTGTGCTGAGGGATATCAAGTGGAAATCCTTCTCGCGGAGTGATCAAGCGATTTAAACTTTTCATCATAATCCAAAGTCTAACATGCAAAACAATTGTCTAAGCAAAGCACAATACAGTGAGTATTAGTAAAACAACAACAGAGTGAAGCATCTTGTTATAAAGTCCTGTAACTGTCGGTGACCATCCAAAAAGAGGATCTCCCCATCTATGTCCTTCGCCTCTCTTCACTCTTTCCAACGCTTTGTGTATTTCTTCAACCTGATGATGGACGGTAATCAAAGTTGTCTGTCTATTTTCTTGGGCCTCTTTCAAGAGTCGCTTCAATTCATTGTGTTTTAGCAGCTTCTTCACCAGGGAGAGATTCATTCCGATAGGGGTAGGCAACAATCTCGAATCAACGTATAATTAGGTTGTAGCAATTGAAAAGACGTAACAGGAGCTTAATAATTGAAGTCGCATCCCGTAACTTTGTGTTAGTAAAGTTCAAACACAAAGATTTGAGTGATTACTATGTCATCTCTGAATACAAGACTACAGGGAGACCTCATGCTAACGCACCCTTTCCCAATATAGTCAAGCACAGTCTCTGGGGTTTCATCGGGATGTGTGTCAAAGTGACAAACATTCTGGTTGGTGTCAAGACAAAGGTCTTGTGCTTTGAGAGTATTACTCTCACAAAAGAATCCTTGTTGGTCTCGTGAAACGCATGCGTCAACATCAGCAGTTTGCCATTTAGTCTCATTTTGTCGTGCCCAACCTCTGTGCTGTGTTGGATAGAGTAGAGCTCCTTGGTGATTCAACCCCAGTGCGATGATTGGGTATGTGGTGTATACGGAGGCATTGCGTATCGTTAAGACAAAAGCTGTGGCTTTGCTCTCAGTGGGATCGTAGGTGAAATTAACCAGATACCACCTGGACTGAAATTTTTTCTCAAATTCAATTGCGTTATCCCATATTACTTTTCGAATTTCGGTGGGCAAGGTGCCTTCTTTACCTTCCCTTATGATTGCGGCTGTCATAGATTGCATCCACAATTGGGCTTGGATACAACTAAGAGCCAAGGAAACATTGGTTTGAGTTGTACCAAGTGCATCTGTGATCAGCTGATGGTCTTTTTCACCCGTTTCTTCCCATTGAGGCAATATATTCTATAAAAGCCGTTGGTGGTTTCCCAATGCTAATAGAGAGGACCGTAGGGGATGTCTTAATTTGTCCAGATCAGTAGCGGTTGTGACTAGTTTGTTGGCAAGTATCTCAGCATCTATACTATTCAAGACTCCCAGGCCTGTTCCTAAGATACCAGTCGCATCCCTCTTCCGTCCGTGTGAAGTGGCAAGAGTTCGTTTGCGTAACCATGCTGACCATTCTGCATAAGATGTACTCAGGAATGGTGAGCAGGTGGGTTTGATCGCAGAGATTTTAATCTGCATTGACAATTCTGCTCGTTTGAGGGAATATGTGGGATTAAACAGTACCTGTTGTTGACCTGTGTGTGTTTAATAACGTAAGGGCCAATGTTGAAAATGTAAGGAGTTAGTCTAATGGAGGGCTTAGAAAAGAGAGAGGTGTTTTTTTTTTTTTCTCTTAGAAGAGAGAGCCTTTGAGAGTTTGTGGGGTGTAGGTTCTGGATTCATTTCAGCAAGTTCAGGTGTATTTGAGTCAATCATAAATTCAAATAACAATTCTGTGCCCTTGTAGCCCCAAATACAGTACACTACTGTAGGTTTGATGAAAGTGAAATTGTGCCAGCAATCTGAATTTGGCTCCATAATTTTGTAACAATCAGTGTTGTATTTGTCCGCTTTGGTAGAGTCTACATAGATGGTTTTAATTACAGTTGGCCTGTGGTGATTAGACCCGTTGATAAATCGGCAACCAATGTGTGTTCTTGTGGAATAATTACTAAATTGGCCAAGAATACAAAAATACAGCATTGTTCACACATTAAGGAAAGTCATAAAATCAAGAGGCTTCTGAGGTAGAATACAGCCGCAGCTAGCACACGAAGAATGCAACAGCTGTGATTCCCTGTACAAGGTTGTTTGTGAAACTACACGAGGGATGGAACGGAACGCGCTTGTTCCGTGGCCTTCCCTTGTGACGAATAGCAGATATGGGGACGAGATGGTACTACGGAACTGATAAGCGGCTTACACGCCACCCGAGCCAACATTTCCTCAAATGTTGATGAAATGCTGTCCTTTTGTGCGAACTTTGCTCACCACAATGTACCAAAACACACCTCCATCCCGGAGGCTATCCGCCCCCGAGGTGTGAACACTCCTCCTTGAGTACATTAATCATAATAAAAGTACATATGACTAAAGTCACTCAAACTCCACTTTGAAGTTAAAAAAATAATATAAAAATAGCCCAAGAGAGGGGGAATGTCTGGGAAGACACCATCGCGAAGAATCCCACCGCTGTTTTCTGGGATCAGTCGACGGGCTGAGCCTTTCTTCCCCCTCATAAGGACGCCTTTGGGTAAGACTTTGATTACACCGAGTGCTTTCTCGGGGACTCTAGAAATTTCTCTAGAGAATCTCTACCCTACATTTATAGCCAGGCTGTATCGTTTATAATTTTGTCACGCGTTTGTCTATTTAACAATGTCTTTATTTGCACGTGCTTTGCAGACAGTGTATTTATCACCGGCAATCCTAAAGAACCTGTATATCTGTTGTTTAAATAAACTGCACTGTTTCAGTAGCTAGTCGTTTCGCTTTCTCACTGAACGCGACCAAAACTTGAGAGAGGCCGTGCTGGTTCAGGAGCACGACTAGACTGAAGGTGCAGCCCACTATTAGTGTCTCCAAATCGTAATAGTTTAACACATATTAAACGCGATTGGCCTGATAGTGCTGAATTGGGCATCACTCAGAATTGAAACCCAGCCGCACCTGGCCTCCCACCTCGGTGAGGAGTGTTAGAACGCAAGGGGGTTTATCTTCTGCCAAAACCGCTTGGCCCCGTTTCACGCAACAGAATTTGGCGTAGTTGGCAGGATTGCCATGGATAAACTGCTGCAAAAATATGATTGTGCCCCTTCCCAGGGTGGGAAGGAGTGGGCCCAAAAATTTTGGAAGGATGAAGAGAAAGTGGTGGAACGTATTGAAGAGCGTTGGGTTTCACAGAAGCTCAGAGCGGGGAAAGGCAAGGGTGTGATTTGTGCTGTGTTAGGCGCCTGTTTATCTTGTGCACAACAAGAAGCTAGAGAAACCCCCGCTCCTAATCTGATTTCAGCTGTAGAATATGCAACCCTGAAATCGGAGAATGAGGTGCTGAAGTCATCATTAGCCTTGCAAAAGGAGACAGGAGAAAGATTAAGAACTCAAGTCGATAAGCTTGTGAGTGAGAATGAATGTTTAGGAAACCGGAATGCTCAACTTGGGAGTGAAAATCGCCAACTTAAAATGTTATTGAAAGGGTGACCGGGCTCTTAGATAAAATGCAGCCCTCGACCCAGGTCCAACAGATTCGTAAGTTAATGTGTTATCCAAATTCCGGAACCCAGACCGGAGATTTTTTTGTCTAATAGTGAGGATGACGAAGAAGATGAGGAGGAAAGGACTTTTACTTTGAAATCCCAAGTTTTTCCTTTACGTCCTCTGGTTAAAACTGAAACTGCAGTTGATGATGGTGATGAAATTCACACCACTGTGCGTACCGTTCCATGGACACCAACCGAGTTAACAAAAATAAGGGAGAAATATTCGAGGCGACCAGAAGAGTCAGCTGTTGAGTACGTGTGGCGAGTTTCTTCTGAAGGGGGGGGCAGAATTATGCTGAGTGAGGAAGAAGCAGGAGACTCTTGGGGACCAGGAGTGTTTTTAACCACTATGCCTGGGGATCATAATTATTCCCTAACCGCTCGAGCAGCCTATTGGGCAAGGGGTATGGATCCGCGAGAGAGGGGGGAGCCGTTAGAGATTAGAGCTACAGGCTACTCTGATCTGTTTGCGGCTGTACGGAAAGCAGCTTGTCTGCAAGCCATGTATGACAGAGAGGAATTTCGGAAATCCCCAATGTCAGCCCCTATCGACCCGGATCGATTAGCCCCTCTCATCCGTGGTCTTCCCGGTTGCCTGAAACCGTTCCTTGTTCGCACTCAAGATCGTATACGGGATGCTCGGGGTGCTCATGGGCGGGGCCGTCGTCACTACATGCCCACCTGGAATGTACAGGAAATAGATCAATATGGGCGCCGAATGGGCTGGGCCAGCCAAACTAGTGAGAAATCCTCCGAACACCCGCGAAAGGTTCGCCAAGTCCAAACTCACACTCAAAACCCTAAATCAGAGGGAAGGTTTAAGCCTGATAAGGACCGGAATGAGTTGTGGCGTAAAGCCCTACAATTAGGGGTGCCCCGACAATTCTTGCACGGTGACCCTACGGGAGATCTCCGTACGCTAGTCCAATCTCTACCTAGAAAGAATAATGCGGCTGGGGAGAAAAGTCTAACCAGAGAATCCCCAAGCCGTGAGAAAACTGTGCCTTCTGCACCGGAACATAACTTGATTGATTTGACAGAGTCCCAGCCACAACACTCCTATCCCCGGGGAGGGCACTGAGCAACCCTGTCGGGCAGGTACTAGCAATCCAATGGCGCTCTCATAAAGACTCCGAACCTGTTATTGTCATTCCTGTTGGACCCCGGAAGATATTGGTAAATTTTATTATTGATACCGGAGCCCAAATGTCTGCAATCACTAACGAAACGGCACAACTTCTAGGTATAAATCCCACCCGACGCAGAGTCAACTTCACAGGAATTGATGGTGTGGTAAAAACATGGCACACTGCAAAAATTAACCTCTGGTTGCCGGGAGAGCAGCGAATGACTAGGGCAGAAGTGTTAGTGGGTGCCTCACGTAGACCCGACTCAAAGTGTCAGGGACCCGCACAGGAAGTTAAATTCCTGGGGGTCTGGTGGATTAAGGGAGCTGCTTCTGTCCCTCAGGATACCCTGAAAAAATAGAACATGGACAGAATCCTTCCAGCACGAAGGAGTTACAGCAGGTCCTGGGAACTTTAAGTTATTGGTGTAAACACATCCCTGGCTTTTCCATCATTGCTCGCCCCCTTCATAGCTTGCCAAAAAAGGGTAAATCCTGGGTGTGGACTGAACAACACACTAATGCTCTGCAATTACTAATAAAAGAGCTAAGGTTATTCCAACAACTTGGCCCCATACATCCAACTGACCCTGTCCATGTAGAATGGGGGCTCAGTGAACATGGTTCCCGTTGTAATTTATGGCAGAAGGGACCAGCAGGACCAGAGAGACCATTAGAATTTTGCTCCCACTCCTTCAATGATACTGAATGCAGCTATTCAGACCTGGAGAAGGGTTTACTGTCCCTGGTGCGAGTGTTGCAACGAGCAGAGCAGATAAGAAGAGAACAGAGTGTGATCTTTCCTGGGACCTTTTCGCCTCCCAGATGTGGTCCTTAAAGGGACACCACCACCAGCTGGCATTGCCCAGAGACCTACAGTTCGAAAGTGGTATGCTTATTTAGAAGGCATTAATGAAATCAAGCCAGTCTCTGAAGGCAGTGTTAAAGTATCCAAGGCTACTTCACAAGGATACCAAAGGATATAGATGGTGCCCTATTGTTCCAATCCCCACCAAACAGACCATCTCCGATCCAAGAAGCACCTCCTTTGAGGGACAGCAGTGATCTTAGAGGAGTGTGGTTTACTGGTGCGTCATCTCACCGTTAAAAAAATAAGTGCAAATATAAGGCCGTAGCACTGGAAGTAACAACGGGAGAAAGAGCAATTGAAATAGGGGAGGGTAGGGGAACTCAGAGCTGTCCTACTAGCTGCACAACATGGAGCTACTTACATTTACACTGACTCATATGCTGTTTTTAAAGGAGCCACTGAATGGCTAGGACACTGGGCAGCCAACGATTGGCAGGTGAATAGAGTCCCAGTTTGGGAGACAGATAATTGGAAGCAACTGTTGGAAATAGGAGGACAGAGACCATTGCACATTGCTTGGGTAAAAGGCCACGATCGTTCAAACTCGATCACTGCTCAGTTCAACCAACAGGTAGATGGCCTCACGCGGCTGCAACAAATTGACATTGTAGATGATGGTCGGGAATGGGAACGCTTACTTGAATCGTTACATGTTAAACGTGGCCGCACAGGCCGTCCTGACCTGTATCGGGAAGGTGGGTGGCTTGTGTCAGTTAAGCTGTGCGAACAAATAGTAACTGCCTGTTCACAATGTCGCCTACGACTCAGCAAAGATCATCCGAGTAAGGCGCCTCCCTTACACATGCGGGACAAGAAAGCGTTGTGGCATTCATGGCAGCTTGATTATATTGGGCCCTTGAGATCATCAGGTGGGAAAAGATATGTCCTGGTAGGAGTGGAGATTATCTCCAGCCTCAGTATGGCCAGCAGTTTCAAACCAGCTACGAGGGACAACACAGTGAAAGGCCTAACAGGGTGGTTCAGCACACTTCCCCTTCCCGACGAAATCCAGAGTGATAACGTTTCACACTTTACGGCTTCGGTGGTACAAGATTGGGCCAAGGAAGAAGGGATTCGATGGGTATTTCATACTCCCTGTTATCCCCAGGCTAATGGCATTGTTGAACGCACCAATAGATTGGTTAAGCGTTTTGCAAAAAGTCATGAACCTGGTTGGCATTTGCGATTGGATGATGCCATCTATCAACTAAATAACAAATGGAGTGGAGACGGCTGTCCTAAAATGAAAGCTTTCTGTGTACCTGCCAATATTATCTCGCCAAAGGCTGCCAATGAACCGGGAAAATACCCCGGAAGATTTCACCCTGGACTACCTGTGCTAGTGAAAATGCCTCAAAATGGGACGGTGCCAATGGTGCTAGCTACTCCCAAAAATCCCTATGCATGGGAAGCCAAGGATTGTTCAGGGAAGATACACCGGATCAGCACCCGGTGGACCGCACCTTCTTTTTAACCCCGTCGGTCGAATAAGACCGAGCAGATTTTCTTTTCCTTTATGTCTTACAGGAACCTTGGATGAGCTGTACAGACGGATTGGCCTACGCTACCTTTGAATGTCTCCAGGGAATCCTGACATTGAACCTGGCAATAATACTACTTTTATGATGTATGGCTATTTGGAGGCCCAAATTCTAAAATGACGAATTGGCAGATGGAATTGATGCTATTCAGTTTCACCTTTTTATTCCCTGTTGTTTGTAGTCAAAGAGACCCAGAGTGGCCATGGTCTCAAGCCTTTCTCGTCTATAATACAAGACTACAGGGAGACCTCATGCTAACGCACCCTTTCCCAATATAGTCAAGCACAGTCTCTGGGGTTTCATCGGGATGTGTCTCAAAGTGACAAGCATTCTGGTTGGTGTCAAGACAAAGGTCTTGTGCTTTGAGAGTATTACTCTCACAAATGAATCCTTGTTGGTCTCGTGAAACGCATGCGTCAACATCAGCAGTTTGCCATTTAGTCTCATTTTGTCGTGCCCAACCTCTGTGCTGTGTTGGATAGAGTAGAGCTCCTTGATGATTCAACCCCAGTGCGATGATTGGGTATATGGTGGATACTGAGGCATTGCGTATCGTTAAGACAAAAGCTGTGGCTTTGCTCTCAGTGGGATCGTAGGTGAAATTAACCAGATACCACCAGGATTGAAATTTTCTCTCAAATTCAATTGCGTTATCCCATATTACTTTTCGAATTTCGGTGGGCAAGGTGCCTTCTTCACCTTCCCTTATGATTTATGAGTTTTTGCAAAACGCTTAACCAATCCGTTGGTGCATTCAACAATGCCATTAGCCTGAGGATAATAGGGAGTATGAAATACCCATCGAATCCCTTCTTCTTTGGCCCAATCTTGTACCACTGTAGCGGTAAAGTGTGAACCGTTATCACTTTGGATTTCCTCGGGAAGGGGAAGTGTGCTGAACCACCCTTTTAGGCCTTTCACTGTGTTGTCCCCAGCAGCTGATTTGAAGCCAGTGGCCATACTGAGGCTGGAGATAATCTCCACTCCGACTAGGACATATCTTTTCCCACCTGATGATCTCAAGGGCCCAATATAATCAATCTGCCATGAATGCCACAACATTTTCTTGTCCCGCATGTGTAAGGGAGGCGCCTTACTCGGATGATCTTTGCTGAGTCGTAGGCGACATTGTGACCAGGCAGTTACTACTTGTTCGCACAGCTTAACCGACACAGGCCACCCCCGGGCTAGACCTTCCTGATACAGATCAGCACGGCCTGTATGGCCAGGCTTAATATGTAACCATTCCCGACCATCATCTACAGTGTCAATTTGTTGTAGCCGCGTGAGGCTATCTACCTGTTGGTTGAACTGAGCAGTGATCGAGTTTGAACGATCGTGGCCTTTTACCCAAGCAATGTGCAATGGTCTCTGTCCTCCTATTTCCAACAGTTGCTTCCAACTGTCTGTCTCCCAGATCGGGACTCTATTCACCTGCCAATCATTGGCTGCCCAGTGTCCTAGCCATTCAGTGGCTCCTTTAAAAACAGCATATGAGTCAGTGTAAATGTAAGTAGCTCCATGTTGTGCAGCTAGTAGGACGGCTCTGAGTTCCCCTACTTGTGCCCTACCTTCTCCTGTTTCAATTGCTCTTTCCCCCGTTGCTACTTCCAGTGCTACGGCCTTGTATTTCCACTTGCTGTTCTCACGGTGAGATGACACACCAGTAAACCACACTCCTGTAAGATCACTGCCTGCTTTCAGAGGAGGTGCTTCTTGGATTGGAGATGGTCTGTTTGGTGGGGATTGGAACAATAGGGCACCATCTCTATCCTTCTGGAGCATGGATACTTTGATACTACCTTCAGAGACTGGCATGATATCATTAATGCCTTCTAAATAAGCATACCACTTTCGAACTGTGGGTTTCTGGGCAATGCCAGCTGGCGGTGCTGTCCCTTTACGGACCACATCTAGGAGTCGAAAAGGGCCCCGAACAATCACGCTCTGTTCTCTCCTTATCTGCTCTGCTCGTTGCAATGCTCGCACCAGGGACAGTAAACCCTTCTCCAGGTCTGAATAGCTGCTCTCAGTATCATTAAAGGCGTGAGAGCTAAATTCTAATGGTCTCTCCGGTCCTGCTGGTCCCTTCTGGCATAAATTACAATGGGAACCATGTTCACTGAGCCCCCATTCTACATGGACAGGGTCAGTTGGATGTATGGGGCCAAGTTGTTGGAATAACCTTAGCTCTTTTATTAGCAATTCTAGTGCATTAGTGTGTTGTTCAGTCGACTCCCAGGATTTACCTTTTTTGAGCAAACAATAAAGGGGGCGAGCAATGATGGAAAAGCCAGGGATGTGTTTACGCTAATAACTTAAAGTTCCCAGGACTTGCTGTAACTCCTTCGTGCTGGAAGGATTCTGTCCATGTTCTATTTTTTCAGGGTATCCTGAGGGACAGAAGCAGCTCCCTTAATCCACCAGACCCCCAGGAATTTAACTTCCTGTGCGGGTCCCTGACACTTTGAGTCGGGAATTTCCAATCCCAAATCTGATAATGTTTTTCGGATGTTTTCCATCATGTCTTGTACACTTTCTTGGTTCTCTCCCCTATTAAGATGTCATCAATAATATATTGGTATACTGTACATCCCTGTGAAACAGGAATCTCTGATAGCACTTTAGCCAAAGCATTATGGGCAATAGTGGGGGAATGTTTGTATCCTTGCGGAAAGCGGTTAAAGGTATATTGGACTCCTTTCCATGTGAATGCAAACTGCGCTTTGTCCTGCTCAAGGAGGAGAATCATAAAAAAATATGTCTTTAAAATCTAAGGCAACCCTGCAAGGATGGGCAGCTCCTTTTATCATTGTCACAATTTCCGCGATATTCGGAACAGCAGCGGTCAGAGGTGCAGTGTTGGCGTTTAATTTTCCGTAATCTACTGTGAAACGCCATTGCCTTTTTGGTTTCTTTACTGGCCACACCGGTGAAAAATAAGGCAAGTGAATCCTCTTAATGATGTCCCTTTTTTCTAAATTTGATACCAATCTGGCTGCTCCTGCAACAGCAGTTGCAGGCAGTGGATACTACAGGACAGCAGAGATTTTAGAGGGAGGGAAAAGTATGGAAGTTTCCAATAGACTCAATTTCACTGTGTCTATTACTTTTTCAAATCCTGCAAAACTTCACACTGTGGAGACATCATTAAGAAAAGGCATTAAGAAACCCTCGGACGGCAGGCTTTCGTGACGCCTTCAGCCTCAAAACAACCCTTTCCCACTTGGCGCCGCGCCAGGCACAAAAATGGCCATACGGCTGGAGATGGGTCCCCTGCCAAAAGAGCCAGCAGGTAAAACTATGCCTTGTTCTAAAGCTCTTTGGGAACCGCTTGCGTAGCCCCACAGACCTGGGGGCTGCGGGCTCTCCTGCTGCCTTCAGCCTCAAAGCCACCCTTTCCCGCTTGGCGCCGGGCCAGGCACAAAAATGGCCATACGGCTGGAGATGGGTCCCCCGCCCAAAGAGCCAGCAGGGAAAACTATGCCTTGTTCTAAAGGTCTTTGGGAACCGCTTGCGTAGCCCCACAGACCTGGGGGCTGCAGGCTTTCCTGCTGCCTTCAGCCTCGACACCACCCTTTCCCACTTGGCGCTTCGCCAGGCATAAAAATGGCCATATGGCTGGATATGGGTCCCCCGCCCAAAGAGCCAGCAGGGAAAACTATGCCTTGTTCTAAAGCTCTTTGGGAACCGCTTCCATAGCCCCACAGACCTGGGGGCTGCGGGCTTTCCTGCTGCCTTCAGCCTCAAAGCCACCCTTTCCCACTTGGCGCCACGCCAGGCACAAAAATGGCCTATGGCTGGAGATGGGTCCCATGCCCTAAGAGCCAGCTGGGAAAACTATGACTTGTTCTAAAGCTCTTTGGGAACCGCTTGCGTAGCCCCACAGACCTGGGGGCTGCAGGCTTTGCTGCTGCCTTCAGCCTCAAAGACACCCTTTCCCACCTGGCGCCGCGCCAGGCTCAAAAATGGCCATACGGCTGGAGATGGGTCCCCCGCCCAAGGAGCCAGCAGGGAAAACTATGCCTTGTTCTAAAGCTCTTTGGGAACCGCTTGCGTAGCCCCACAGACCTGGGGGCTGCGGGCTTTCCTGCTGTCTTCAGCCTCAAAGCCACCCTTTCCCACTTGGCGTCGCGCCAGGCACAAAAATGGCCTATGGCTGGAGATGGGTCCCCCGCCCAAGGAGCCAGCAGGGAAAACTATGCCTTGTTCTAAAGCTCTTTGGGAACCGCTTGCTTGGCCCCACAGACCTTGGGGCTGCGGGCTTTCCTGCTGCCTTCAGCCTCGACACCACCCTTTCCCACTTGGCGCCGCATCAGGCACAAAAATGGCCTATGGCTGGAGATGGGTCCCATGCCCAAAGAGCCAGCAGGGAAAACTATGCCTTGTTCTAAAGCTCTTTGGGAACCGCTTGCGTAGCCCCACAGACCTGGGGGCTGCGGGCTTTCCTGCTGCCTTTAGCCTCGACAGCACCCTTTCCCACTTGGCGCCGCGCCAGGCACAAAAATGGCCATACGGCTGGAGATGGGTCCCCCGCCCAGAGAGCCAGCAGGGAAAACTATGCCTTGTTCTAAAGCTCTTTGGGAACCGCTTGCGTAGCCCCACAGACCTGGGGGCTGCGGGCTTTCCTGCTGCCTTCAAGCCTCAAAGCCACCCTTTCCCACTGGGCGCCGGGCCAGGCACAAAAATGGCCATACGGCTGGAGATGGGTCCCCCGCCCAAAGAGCCAGCAGGGAAAACTATGCCTTGTTCTAAAGCTCTTTGGGAACCGCTTGCGTAGCCCCACAGACCTGGGGGCTGCGGGCTCTCCTGCTGCCTTCAGCCTCAAAACCACCCTTTCCCATGACGCACCGCGCCAGGCACAAAAATGGCCTATGGCTGGAGATGGGTCCCATGCCCAAAGAGCCAGCAGGGAAAACTATGCCTTGTTCTAAAGCTCTTTGGGAACCGCTTGCGTAGCCCCACAGACCTGGGGGCTGCGGGCTCTCCTGCTGCCTTCAGCCTCAAAGCCACCCTTTCCCGCTTGGCGCCGTGCCAGGCACAAAAATGGCCATACGGCTGGAGATGGGTCCCCCGCCCAAAGAGCCAGCAGGGAAAACTATGCCTTGTTCTAAAGCTCTTTGGGAACCGCTTGCGTAGCCCCACAGACCTGGGGGCTGCGGGCTTTGCTGCTGCCTTCAGCCTCAAAGCCACTCTTTCCCACTTGGCGCTTCGCCAGGCATTAAAATGGCCATATGGCTGGATATGGGTCCCCCGCCCAAAGAGCCAGCAGGGAAAACTATGCCTTGTTCTAAAGCTCTTTGGAAACCGCTTGCGTAGCCGCACAGACCTGGGGGCTGCAGGCTTTCCTGCTGCCTTCAGCCTCGACACCACCCTTTCCCACTTGGCGTCGCGCCAGGCACAAAAATGGCCTATGGCTGGAGATGGGTCCCATGCCCAAAGACCCAGCAGGGAAAACTATGACTTGTTCTAAAGCTCTTTGGGAACCGCTTGCGTAGCCCCACAGACCTTGGGGCTGCAGGCTTTGCTCCTGCCTTCAGCCTCAAAGCCACCCTTTCCCACTTGGTGCCGCGCCAGGCACAAAAATGGCCATACGGCTGGAGATGGGTCCCCCGCCCAAAGAGCCAGCAGGGAAAACTATGCCTTGTTCTAAAGCTCTTTGGGAACCGCTTGCGTAGCCCCACAGACCTGGGGGCTGCATGCTTTCCTGCTGTCTTCAGCCTCAAAGCCACCCTTTCCCACTTGGCGCCGCATCAGGCACAAAAATGGCCTATGGCTGGAGATGGGTCCCATGCTCAAAGAGCCAGCAGGGAAAACTATGCCTTGTTCTAAAGCTCTTTGGGAACCGCTTGCGTAGCCCCACAGACCTGGGGGCTGCGGGCTTCCCTGCTGCATTCAGCCTCCACACCACCCTTTCCCACTTGGCGCCGCGCCAGGCACAAAAATGGCCTATGGCTGGAGATGGGTCCCCCGCCCAAAGAGCCAGCAGGGAAAACTATGCCTTGTTCTAAAGCTCTTTGGGAACCGCTTGCGTAGCCCCACAGACCTGGGGGCTGCGGGCTCTCCTGCTGCCTTCAGCCTCAAAGCCACCCTTTCCCGCTTGGCGCCGGGCCAGGCACAAAAATGGCCATACGGCTGGAGATGGGTCCCCCGCCCAAAGAGCCAGCAGGGAAAACTATGCCTTGTTCTAAAGCTCTTTGGGAACCGCTTGCGTAGCCCCACAGACCTGGGGGCTGCGGGCTTTGCTGCTGCCTTCAGCCTCAAAGCCACTCTTTCCCACTTGGCGCTTCGCCAGGCATTAAAATGGCCATATGGCTGGATATGGGTCCCCCGCCCAAAGAGCCAGCAGGGAAAACTATGCCTTGTTCTAAAGCTCTTTGGAAACCGCTTGCGTAGCTGCACAGACCTGGGGGCTGCAGGCTTTCCTGCTGCCTTCAGCCTCGACACCACCCTTTCCCACTTGGCGTCGCGCCAGGCACAAAAATGGCCTATGGCTGGAGATGGGTCCCATGCCCAAAGACCCAGCAGGGAAATTATGACTTGTTCTAAAGCTCTTTGGGAACCGCTTGCGTAGCCCCACAGACCTTGGGGCTGCAGGCTTTGCTCCTGCCTTCAGCCTCAAAGCCACCCTTTCCCACTTGGTGCCGCGCCAGGCACAAAAATGGCCATACGGCTGGAGATGGGTCCCCCGCCCAAAGAGCCAGCAGGGAAAACTATGCCTTGTTCTAAAGCTCTTTGGGAACCGCTTGCGTAGCCCCACAGACCTGGGGGCTGCAGGCTTTCCTGCTGTCTTCAGCCTCAAAGCCACCCTTTCCCACTTGGCGCCGCATCAGGCACAAAAATGGCCTATGGCTGGAGATGGGTCCCATGCTCAAAGAGCCAGCAGGGAAAACTATGCCTTGTTCTAAAGCTCTTTGGGAACCGCTTGCGTAGCCCCACAGACCTGGGGGCTGCGGGCTTCCCTGCTGCATTCAGCCTCCACACCACCCTTTCCCACTTGGCGCCGCGCCAGGCACAAAAATGGCCTATGGCTGGAGATGGGTCCCCCGCCCAAAGAGACAGCAGGGAAAATTATGCCTTGTTCTAAAGCTCTTTGGGAACTGCTTGCGTAGTCCCACAGACCTGGGGGCTGCGGGATTTCCTGCTGCCTTCAGCCTCAAAACCACCCTTTCCCACTACGCACCGCGCTAGGCATAGAAATAGCCATACGACTGGAGATGGGTCCCCCGCCCAAAGAGCCAGCAGGGAAAACTATGCCTTGTTCTAAAGCTCTTTGGGAACCGCTTGCATAGCCCCACAGACCTGGGGGCTGCAGGCTTTGCTGCTGCCTTCAGCCTCGACAGCACCCTTTCCCACTTGGCGCCGCGCCAGGCACAAAAACGGCCTATGGCTGGAGATGGGTCCCCCGCCCAGAGAGCCAGCAGGGAAAATTATGCCTTGTTCTAAAGCTCTTTGGGAACTGCTTGCGTAGCCCCAGAGACCTTGGGGCTGCAGGCTTTCCTGCTGCCTTCAGCCTCAAAGCCACCCTTTCCCACTTGGCGCCGCGCCAGGCACAAAAATGGCCTATGGCTGGAGATGGGTCCCATGCTCAAAGAGCCAGCAGGGAAAACTATGCCTTGTTCTAAAGCTCTTTGGGAACCGCTTGCGTAGCCCCACAGACCTGGGGGCTGCGGGCTTTCCTGCTGCCTTCAGCCTCAAAGCCACCCTTTCCCACTTGGCGCCGCGCCAGGCACAAAAATGGCCTATGGCTGGAGATGGGTCCCATGCTCAAAGAGCCAGCAGGGAAAACTATGCCTTTTTCTAAAGCTCTTTGGGAACCGCTTGCGTAGCCCCACAGACCTGGGGGTGTGGGCTTTGCTGCTGCCTTCAGCCTCAAAGCCACCGTTTCCCGCTTGGCGCCGGGCCAGGCACAAAAATGGCCATACGGCTGGAGATGGGTCCCCTGCCAAAAGAGCCAGCAGGGAAAACTATGCCTTGTTCTAAAGCTCTTTGGGAACCGCTTGCGTAGCCCCACAGACCTGGGGGCTGCGGGCTTTCCTGCTGCCTTCAGCCTCAAAACCACCCTTTCCCACTTGGCGCCGCGCCAGGCACAAAAATGGCCATACGGCTGGAGATGGGTCCCCCGCCCAGAGAGCCAGCAGGGAAAACTATGCCTTGTTCTAAAGCTCTTTGGGAACCGCTTGTGTAGCCCCACAGACCTGGGGGCTGCGCGCTTTCCTGCTGCCTTCAGCCTCGACACCACCCTTTCCCACTTGGCGCCGCGCCAGGCACAAAAATGGCCATACGGCTGGAGATGGGTCCCCCGCCCAGAGAGCCAGCAAGGAAAATTATGCCTTGTTCTAAAGCTCTTTGGGAACCGCTTGCGTAGCCCCACAGACCTGGGGGCTGCGGGCTTTCCTGCTGCCTTCAGCCTCAAAGCCACCCTTTCCCACTTGGCGTCGCGCCAGGCACAAAAATGGCCTATGGCTGGAGATGGGTCCCATGCCCAAAGACCCAGCAGGGAAAACTATGCCTTGTTCTAAAGCTCTTTGGGAACCGCTTGCGTAGCCCCACAGACCTGGGGGCTGCGGGCTTTGCTGCTGCCTTCAGCCTCAAAGCCACCCTTTCCCACTTGGCGTCGCGCTAGGCACAAAAATGGCCATACGGCTGGAGATGGGTCCCCCGCCCAGAGAGCCAGCAAGGAAAATTATGCCTTGTTCTAAAGCTCTTTGGGAACCGCTTGCGTAGCCGCACAGACCTGGGGGCTGCGGGCTTTCCTGCTGCCTTCAGCCTCAAAGCCACCCTTTCCCACTTGGCGCCGCATCAGGCACAAAAATGGCCTATGGCTGGAGATGGGTCCCATGCCCAAAGAGCCAGCAAGGAAAACTATGCCTTGTTCTAAAGCTCTTTGGGAACCGCTTGCGTAGCCCCACAGACCTGGGGGCTGCAGGCTTTCCTGCTGCCTTCAGCCTCAAAGCCACCCTTTCCCACTTGGCACTCCATCAGGCAAAAAAATGGCCTATGGCTGGAGATCGGTCCCATGCCCAAAGACCCAGCAAGGAAAACTATGCCTTGTTCTAAAGCTCTTTGGGAACCGCTTGCGTGGCCCCACAGACGTGGGGCCTGCAGGCTTTGCTGCTGCCTTCAGCCTCAAAGCCACCCTTTCCCACTTGGCGCCGCGCCAGGCACAAAAATGGCCTATGGCTGGAGATGGGTCCCATGCCCAAAGAGCCAGCAGGGAAAACTATGCCTTGTTCTAAAGCTCTTTGGGAACCGCTTGCTTGGCCCCACAGACCTGGGGGCTGCAGGCTTTGCTGCTGCTTTCAGCCTCAAAGCCACCCTTTCCCACTTGGCGCCGCGCCAGGCACAAAAATGGCCATACGGCTGGAGATGGGTCCCCCGCCCAAAGAGCCAGGAGGGAAAACTATGCCTTGTTCTAAAGCTCTTTGGGAACCGCTTGCGTAGCCGCACAGACCTGGGGGCTGCGGGCTTTCCTGCTGCCTTCAGCGTCAAAACCACCCTTTACCACTACGCACCGCGCCAGGCACAAAAATGGCCATACGGCTGGAAATGGGTCCCCCGTCCAAAGAGCCAGCAGGGAAAACTATGCCTTGTTCTAAAGCTCTTTGGGAACCGCTTGCGTAGCCCCACAGACCTGGGGGCTGCAGGCTTTCCTGCTGCCTTCAGCCTCAAAGCCACCCTTTCCCACTTGGCGCCGTGCCAGGCACAAAAATGGCCATACGGCTGGAGATGGGTCCCCCGCCCAAAGAGCCAGCAGGGAAAACTATGCCTTGTTCTAAAGCTCTTTGGGAACCGCTTGCGTAGCCCCAAAGACCTGGGGGCTGCGGGCTTTCCTGCTGCCTTCAGCCTCAAAACCACCCTTTCCCACTACGCACCGCGCCAGGCATAAAAATAGCCATACGACTGGAGATGGGTCCCCCGCCCAAAGAGCCAGCAGGGAAAACTATGCCTTGTTCTAAAGCTCTTTGGGAACCGCTTGCATAGCCCCACAGACCTGGGGGCTGCAGGCTTTGCTGCTGCCTTCAGCCTCGACAGCACCCTTTCCCACTTGGCGCCGCGCCAGGCACAAAAACGGCCTATGGCTGGAGATGGGTCCCCCGCCCAGAGAGCCAGCAGGGAAAATTATGCCTTGTTCTAAAGCTCTTTGGGAACTGCTTGCGTAGCCCCAGAGACTTGGGGGCTGCAGGCTTTCCTGCTGCCTTCAGCCTCAAAGCCACCCTTTCCCACTTGGCGCCGCGCCAGGCACAAAAATGGCCTATGGCTGGAGATGGGTCCCATGCCCAAAGAGCCAGCAGGGAAAACTATGCCTTGTTCTAAAGCTCTTTGGGAACCGCTTGCTTGGCCCCACAGACCTGGGGGCTGCAGGCTTTGCTGCTGCCTTCAGCCTCAAAACCACCCTTTCCCACTTGGCGCCGCGCCAGGCACAAAAATGGCCATACGGCTGGAGATGGGTCCCCCGCGCAAAGAGCCAGCAGGGAAAACTATGCCTTGTTCTAAAGCTCTTTGGGAACCGCTTGCGTAGCCGCACAGACCTGGGGGCTGCGGGCTTTCCTGCTGCCTTCAGCCTCAAAACCACCCTTTCCCACTTGGCGCCGCGCCAGGCACAAAAATGGCCATACGGCTGGAGATGGGTCCCATGCCCAAAGACCCAGCAGGGAAAACTATGCCTTGTTCTAAAGCTCTTTGGGAACCGCTTGCGTAGCCCCACAGACCTGGGGGCTGCGGGCTTTGCTGCTGCCTTCAGCCTCAAAGCCACCCTTTCCCACTTGGCGTCGCGCTAGGCACAAAAATGGCCATACGGCTGGAGATGGGTCCCCCGCCCAGAGAGCCAGCAAGGAAAATTATGCCTTGTTCTAAAGCTCTTTGGGAACCGCTTGCGTAGCCGCACAGACCTGGGGGCTGCGGGCTTTCCTGCTGCCTTCAGCCTCAAAGCCACCCTTTCCCACTTGGCGCCGCATCAGGCACAAAAATGGCCTATGGCTGGAGATGGGGCCCATGCCCAAAGAGCCAGCAAGGAAAACTATGCCTTGTTCTAAAGCTCTTTGGGAACCGCTTGCGTAGCCCCACAGACCTGGGGGCTGCAGGCTTTCCTGCTGCCTTCAGCCTCAAAGCCACCCTTTCACACTTGGCACTCCATCAGGCAAAAAAATGGCCTATGGCTGGAGATCGGTCCCATGCCCAAAGACCCAGCAAGGAAAACTATGCCTTGTTCTAAAGCTCTTTGGGAACCGCTTGCGTGGCCCCACAGACGTGGGGCCTGCAGGCTTTGCTGCTGCCTTCAGCCTCAAAGCCACCCTTTCCCACTTGGCGCCGCGCCAGGCACAAAAATGGCCATACGGCTGGAGATGGGTCCCATGCCCAAAGAGCCAGCAGGGAAAACTATGCCTTGTTCTAAAGCTCTTTGGGAACCGCTTGCGTAGCCCCACAGACCTGGGGGCTGCAGGCTTTGCTGCTGCCTTCAGCCTCAAAGCCACCCTTTCCCACTTGGCGTCGCGCTAGGCACAAAAATGGCCATACGGCTGGAGATGGGTCCCCCGCCCAGAGAGCCAGCAAGGAAAATTTTGCCTTGTTCTAAAGCTCTTTGGGAACCGCTTGCGTAGCCGCACAGACCTGGGGGCTGCGGGCTTTCCTGCTGCCTTCAGCCTCAAAGCCACCCTTTCCCACTTGGCGCCGCATCAGGCACAAAAATGGCCTATGGCTGGAGATGGGGCCCATGCCCAAAGAGCCAGCAAGGAAAACTATGCCTTGTTCTAAAGCTCTTTGGGAACCGCTTGCGTAGCCCCACAGACCTGGGGGCTGCAGGCTTTCCTGCTGCCTTCAGCCTCAAAGCCACCCTTTCCCACTTGGCACTCCATCAGGTAAAAAAATGGCCTATGGCTAGAGATCGGTCCCATGCCCAAAGACCCAGCAAGGAAAACTATGCCTTGTTCTAAAGCTCTTTGGGAACCGCTTGCGTGGCCCCACAGACGTGGGGCCTGCAGGCTTTGCTGCTGCCTTCAGCCTCAAAGCCACCCTTTCCCACTTGGCGCCGCGCTAGGCACAAAAATGGTCTATGGCTGGAGATGGGTCCCCCGCCCAGAGAGCCAGCAGGGAAAACTATGCCTTGTTCTAAAGCTCTTTGGGAACCGCTTGCGTAGCCCTACAGACATGGGGGCTGCGGGCTTTCCTGCTGCCTTCAGCCTCGACACCACCCTTTCCCACTTGGCGCCGTGCCAGGCACAAAAATGGCCATACGGCTGGAGATGGGTCCCCCGCCCAAAGAGCCAGCAGGGAAAACTATGCCTTGTTCTAAAGCTCTTTGGGAACCGCTTGCGTAGCCCCACAGACCTGGGGGCTGCGGGCTTTCCTGCTGCCTTCAGCCTCAAAACCACCCTTTCCCACTACGCACCGCGCCAGGCATAAAAATAGCCATACGACTGGAGATGGGTCCCCCGCCCAAAGAGCCAGCAGGGAAAACTATGCCTTGTTCTAAAGCTCTTTGGGAACCGCTTGCTTGGCCCCACAGACCTGGGGGCTGCAGGCTTTGCTGCTGCCTTCAGCCTCGACAGCACCCTTTCCCACTTGGCGCCGCGCCAGGCACAAAAACGGCCTATGGCTGGAGATGGGTCCCCCGCCCAGAGAGCCAGCAGGGAAAATTATGCCTTGTTCTAAAGCTCTTTGGGAACTGCTTGCGTAGCCCCAGAGACTTGGGGGCTGCAGGCTTTCCTGCTGCCTTCAGCCTCAAAGCCACCCTTTCCCACTTGGCGCCGCGCCAGGCACAAAAATGGCCTATGGCTGGAGATGGGTCCCATGCCCAAAGAGCCAGCAGGGAAAACTATGCCTTGTTCTAAAGCTCTTTGGGAACCGCTTGCTTGGCCCCACAGACCTGGGGGCTGCAGGCTTTGCTGCTGCCTTCAGCCTCAAAACCACCCTTTCCCACTTGGCGCCGCGCCAGGCACAAAAATGGCCATACGGCTGGAGATGGGTCCCCCGCCCAAAGAGCCAGCAGGGAAAACTATGCCTTGTTCTAAAGCTCTTTGGGAACCGCTTGCGTAGCCGCACAGACCTGGGGGCTGCGGGCTTTCCTGCTGCCTTCAGCCTCAAAGCCACCCTTTCCCACTTGGCGCCGCATCAGGCACAAAAATGGCCTATGGCTGGAGATGGGGCCCATGCCCAAAGAGCCAGCAAGGAAAACTATGCCTTGTTCTAAAGCTCTTTGGGAACCGCTTGCGTAGCCCCACAGACCTGGGGGCTGCAGGCTTTCCTGCTGCCTTCAGCCTCAAAGCCACCCTTTCCCACTTGGCACTCCATCAGGTAAAAAAATGGCCTATGGCTGGAGATCGGTCCCATGCCCAAAGACCCAGCAAGGAAAACTATGCCTTGTTCTAAAGCTCTTTGGGAACCGCTTGCGTGGCCCCACAGACGTGGGGCCTGCAGGCTTTGCTGCTGCCTTCAGCCTCAAAGCCACCCTTTCCCACTTGGCGCCGCGCTAGGCACAAAAATGGTCTATGGGTGGAGATGGGTCCCCCGCCCAGAGAGCCAGCAGGGAAAACTATGCCTTGTTCTAAAGCTCTTTGGGAACCGCTTGCGTAGCCCTACAGACATGGGGGCTGCGGGCTTTCCTGCTGCCTTCAGCCTCGACACCACCCTTTCCCACTTGGCGCCGTGCCAGGCACAAAAATGGCCATACGGCTGGAGATGGGTCCCCCGCCCAAAGAGCCAGCAGGGAAAACTATGCCTTGTTCTAAAGCTCTTTGGGAACCGCTTGCGTAGCCCCACAGACCTGGGGGCTGCGGGCTTTCCTGCTGCCTTCAGCCTCAAAACCACCCTTTCCCACTACGCACCGCGCCAGGCATAAAAATAGCCATACGACTGGAGATGGGTCCCCCGCCCAAAGAGCCAGCAGGGAAAACTATGCCTTGTTCTAAAGCTCTTTGGGAACCGCTTGCATAGCCCCACAGACCTGGGGGCTGCAGGCTTTGCTGCTGCCTTCAGCCTTGACAGCACCCTTTCCCACTTGGCGCCGCGCCAGGCACAAAAACGGCCTATGGCTGGAGATGGGTCCCCCGCCCAGAGAGCCAGCAGGGAAAATTATGCCTTGTTCTAAAGCTCTTTGGGAACTGCTTGCGTAGCCCCAGAGACTTGGGGGCTGCAGGCTTTCCTGCTGCCTTCAGCCTCAAAGCCACCCTTTCCCACTTGGCGCCGCGCCAGGCACAAAAATGGCCTATGGCTGGAGATGGGTCCCATGCCCAAAGAGCCAGCAGGGAAAACTATGCCTTGTTCTAAAGCTCTTTGGGAACCGCTTGCTTGGCCCCACAGACCTGGGGGCTGCAGGCTTTGCTGCTGCCTTCAGCCTCAAAACCACCCTTTCCCACTTGGCGCCGCGCCAGGCACAAAAATGGCCATACGGCTGGAGATGGGTCCCCCGCCCAAAGAGCCAGCAGGGAAAACTATGCCTTGTTCTAAAGCTCTTTGGGAACCGCTTGCGTAGCCGCACAGACCTGGGGGCTGCGGGCTTTCCTGCTGCCTTCAGCCTCAAAACCACCCTTTCCCACTTGGCGCCGCGCCAGGCACAAAAATGGCCATACGGCTGGAGATGGGTCCCATGCCCAAAGACCCAGCAGGGAAAACTATGCCTTGTTCTAAAGCTCTTTGGGAACCGCTTGCGTAGCCCCACAGACCTGGGGGCTGCGGGCTTTGCTGCTGCCTTCAGCCTCAAAGCCACCCTTTCCCACTTGGCGTCGCGCTAGGCACAAAAATGGCCATACGGCTGGAGATGGGTCCCCCGCCCAGAGAGCCAGCAAGGAAAATTATGCCTTGTTCTAAAGCTCTTTGGGAACCGCTTGCGTAGCCGCACAGACCTGGGGGCTGCGGGCTTTCCTGCTGCCTTCAGCCTCAAAGCCACCCTTTCCCACTTGGCGCCGCATCAGGCACAAAAATGGCCATATGGCTGGAGATGGGTCCCATGCCCAAAGAGCCAGCAAGGAAAACTATGCCTTGTTCTAAAGCTCTTTGGGAACCGCTTGCGTAGCCCCACAGACCTGGGGGCTGCAGGCTTTCCTGCTGCCTTCAGCCTCAAAGCCACCCTTTCACACTTGGCACTCCATCAGGCAAAAAAATGGCCTATGGCTGGAGATCGGTCCCATGCCCAAAGACCCAGCAAGGAAAACTATGCCTTGTTCTAAAGCTCTTTGGGAACCGCTTGCGTGGCCCCACACACGTGGGGCCTGCAGGCTTTGCTGCTGCCTTCAGCCTCAAAGCCACCCTTTCCCACTTGGCGCCGCGCCAGGCACAAAAATGGCCTATGGCTGGAGATGGGTCCCATGCCCAAAGAGCCAGCAGGGAAAACTATGCCTTGTTCTAAAGCTCTTTGGGAACCGCTTGCGTAGCCCCACAGACCTGGGGGCTGCAGGCTTTGCTGCTGCCTTCAGCCTCAAAACCACCCTTTCCCACTTGGCGCCGCGCCAGGCACAAAAATGGCCATACGGCTGGAGATGGGTCCCCCGCCCAAAGAGCCAGCAGGGAAAACTATGCCTTGTTCTAAAGCTCTTTGGGAACCGCTTGCGTAGCCCCACAGACCTGGGGGCTGCGGGCTTTCCTGCTGCCTTCAGCCTCAAAACCACCCTTTCCCACTACGCACCGCGCCAGGCATAAAAATAGCCATACGACTGGAGATGGGTCCCCCGCCCAAAGAGCCGGCAGGGAAAACTATGCCTTGTTCTAAAGCTCTTTGGGAACCGCTTGCATAGCCCCACAGACCTGGGGGCTGCAGGCTTTGCTGCTGCCTTCAGCCTTGACAGCACCCTTTCCCACTTGGCGCCGCGCCAGGCACAAAAACGGCCTATGGCTGGAGATGGGTCCCCCGCCCAGAGAGCCAGCAGGGAAAATTATGCCTTGTTCTAAAGCTCTTTGGGAACTGCTTGCGTAGCCCCAGAGACTTGGGGGCTGCAGGCTTTCCTGCTGCCTTCAGCCTCAAAGCCACCCTTTCCCACTTGGCGCCGCGCCAGGCACAAAAATGGCCTATGGCTGGAGATGGGTCCCATGCCCAAAGAGCCAGCAGGGAAAACTATGCCTTGTTCTAAAGCTCTTTGGGAACCGCTTGCTTGGCCCCACAGACCTGGGGGCTGCAGGCTTTGCTGCTGCCTTCAGCCTCAAAACCACCCTTTCCCACTTGGCGCCGCGCCAGGCACAAAAATGGCCATACGGCTGGAGATGGGTCCCCCGCCCAAAGAGCCAGCAGGGAAAACTATGCCTTGTTCTAAAGCTCTTTGGGAACCGCTTGCGTAGCCGCACAGACCTGGGGGCTGCGGGCTTTCCTGCTGCCTTCAGCCTCAAAACCACCCTTTCCCACTTGGCGCCGCGCCAGGCACAAAAATGGCCATACGGCTGGAGATGGGTCCCATGCCCAAAGACCCAGCAGGGAAAACTATGCCTTGTTCTAAAGCTCTTTGGGAACCGCTTGCGTAGCCCCACAGACCTGGGGGCTGCGGGCTTTGCTGCTGCCTTCAGCCTCAAAGCCACCCTTTCCCACTTGGCGTCGCGCTAGGCACAAAAATGGCCATACGGCTGGAGATGGGTCCCCCGCCCAGAGAGCCAGCAAGGAAAATTATGCCTTGTTCTAAAGCTCTTTGGGAACCGCTTGCGTAGCCGCACAGACCTGGGGGCTGCGGGCTTTCCTGCTGCCTTCAGCCTCAAAGCCACCCTTTCCCACTTGGCGCCGCATCAGGCACAAAAATGGCCTATGGCTGGAGATGGGTCCCATGCCCAAAGAGCCAGCAAGGAAAACTATGCCTTGTTCTAAAGCTCTTTGGGAACCGCTTGCGTAGCCCCACAGACCTGGGGGCTGCAGGCTTTCCTGCTGCCTTCAGCCTCAAAGCCACCCTTTCACACTTGGCACTCCATCAGGCAAAAAAATGGCCTATGGCTGGAGATCGGTCCCATGCCCAAAGACCCAGCAAGGAAAACTATGCCTTGTTCTAAAGCTCTTTGGGAACCGCTTGCGTGGCCCCACACACGTGGGGCCTGCAGGCTTTGCTGCTGCCTTCAGCCTCAAAGCCACCCTTTCCCACTTGGCGCCGCGCCAGGCACAAAAATGGCCTATGGCTGGAGATGGGTCCCATGCCCAAAGAGCCAGCAGGGAAAACTATGCCTTGTTCTAAAGCTCTTTGGGAACCGCTTGCGTAGCCCCACAGACCTGGGGGCTGCAGGCTTTGCTGCTGCCTTCAGCCTCAAAACCACCCTTTCCCACTTGGCGCCGCGCCAGGCACAAAAATGGCCATACGGCTGGAGATGGGTCCCCCGCCCAAAGAGCCAGCAGGGAAAACTATGCCTTGTTCTAAAGCTCTTTGGGAACCGCTTGCGTAGCCGCACAGACCTGGGGGCTGCGGGCTTTCCTGCTGCCTTCAGCGTCAAAACCACCCTTTACCACTACGCACCGCGCCAGGCACAAAAATGGCCATACGGCTGGAGATGGGTCCCCCGCCCAAAGAGCCAGCAGGGAAAACTATGCCTTGTTCTAAAGCCCTTTGGGAACCGCTTGCGTAGCCCCACAGACCTGGGGGCTGCGGGCTTTCCTGCTGCCTTCAGCCTCGACACCACCCTTTCCCACTTGGCGCCGCGCCAGGCACAAAAATGGCCATACGGCTGGAGATGGGTCCCCCGCCCAGAGAGCCAGCAAGGAAAATTATGCCTTGTTCTAAAGCTCTTTGGGAACCGCTTGCGTAGCCCCACAGACCTGGCGCTGCGGGCTTTCCTGCTGCCTTCAGCCTCAAAGCCACCCTTTCCCACTTGGTGTCGCGCCAGGCACAAAAATGGCCTATGGCTGGAGATGGGTCCCATGCCCAAAGACCCAGCAGGGAAAACTATGCCTTGTTCTAAAGCTCTTTGGGAACCGCTTGCGTAGCCCCACAGACCTGGGGGCTGCAGGCTTTGCTGCTGCCTTCAGCCTCAAAGCCACCCTTTCCCACTTGGCGTCGCGCTAGGCACAAAAATGGCCATACGGCTGGAGATGGGTCCCCCGCCCAGAGAGCCAGCAAGGAAAATTTTGCCTTGTTCTAAAGCTCTTTGGGAACCGCTTGCGTAGCCGCACAGACCTGGGGGCTGCGGGCTTTCCTGCTGCCTTCAGCCTCAAAGCCACCCTTTCCCACTTGGCGCCGCATCAGGCACAAAAATGGCCTATGGCTGGAGATGGGGCCCATGCCCAAAGAGCCAGCAAGGAAAACTATGCCTTGTTCTAAAGCTCTTTGGGAACCGCTTGCGTAGCCCCACAGACCTGGGGGCTGCAGGCTTTCCTGCTGCCTTCAGCCTCAAAGCCACCCTTTCCCACTTGGCACTCCATCAGGTAAAAAAATGGCCTATGGCTGGAGATCGGTCCCATGCCCAAAGACCCAGCAAGGAAAACTATGCCTTGTTCTAAAGCTCTTTGGGAACCGCTTGCGTGGCCCCACAGACGTGGGGCCTGCAGGCTTTGCTGCTGCCTTCAGCCTCAAAGCCACCCTTTCCCACTTGGCGCCGCGCTAGGCACAAAAATGGTCTATGGCTGGAGATGGGTCCCCCGCCCAGAGAGCCAGCAGGGAAAACTATGCCTTGTTCTAAAGCTCTTTGGGAACCGCTTGCGTAGCCCTACAGACATGGGGGCTGCGGGCTTTCCTGCTGCCTTCAGCCTCGACACCACCCTTTCCCACTTGGCGCCGTGCCAGGCACAAAAATGGCCATACGGCTGGAGATGGGTCCCCCGCCCAAAGAGCCAGCAGGGAAAACTATGCCTTGTTCTAAAGCTCTTTGGGAACCGCTTGCGTAGCCCCACAGACCTGGGGGCTGCGGGCTTTCCTGCTGCCTTCAGCCTCAAAACCACCCTTTCCCACTACGCACCGCGCCAGGCATAAAAATAGCCATACGACTGGAGATGGGTCCCCCGCCCAAAGAGCCAGCAGGGAAAACTATGCCTTGTTCTAAAGCTCTTTGGGAACCGCTTGCATAGCCCCACAGACCTGGGGGCTGCAGGCTTTGCTGCTGCCTTCAGCCTCGACAGCACCCTTTCCCACTTGGCGCCGCGCCAGGCACAAAAACGGCCTATGGCTGGAGATGGGTCCCCCGCCCAGAGAGCCAGCAGGGAAAATTATGCCTTGTTCTAAAGCTCTTTGGGAACTGCTTGCGTAGCCCCAGAGACTTGGGGGCTGCAGGCTTTCCTGCTGCCTTCAGCCTCAAAGCCACCCTTTCCCACTTGGCGCCGCGCCAGGCACAAAAATGGCCTATGGCTGGAGATGCGTCCCATGCCCAAAGAGCCAGCAGGGAAAACTATGCCTTGTTCTAAAGCTCTTTGGGAACCGCTTGCTTGGCCCCACAGACCTGGGGGCTGCAGGCTTTGCTGCTGCCTTCAGCCTCAAAACCACCCTTTCCCACTTGGCGCCGCGCCAGGCACAAAAATGGCCATACGGCTGGAGATGGGTCCCCCGCCCAAAGAGCCAGCAGGGAAAACTATGCCTTGTTCTAAAGCTCTTTGGGAACCGCTTGCGTAGCCGCACAGACCTGGGGGCTGCGGGCTTTCCTGCTGCCTTCAGCGTCAAAACCACCCTTTACCACTACGCACCGCGCCAGGCACAAAAATGGCCATACGGCTGGAAATGTTTCCCCCGTCCAAAGAGCCAGCAGGGAAAACTATGCCTTGTTCTAAAGCTCTTTGGGAACCGCTTGCTTGGCCCCACAGACCTGGGGGCTGCAGGCTTTGCTGCTGCCTTCAGCCTCAAAACCACCCTTTCCCACTTGGCGCCGCGCCAGGCACAAAAATGGCCATACGGCTGGAGATGGGTCCCCCGCCCAAAGAGCCAGCAGGGAAAACTATGCCTTGTTCTAAAGCTCTTTGGGAACCGCTTGTGTAGCCCCACAGACCTGGGGGCTGCGGGCTTTCCTGCTGCCTTCAGCCTCGACACCACCCTTTCCCACTTGGCGCCGCGCCAGGCACAAAAATGGCCATACGGCTGGAGATGGGTCCCCCGCCCAGAGAGCCAGCAAGGAAAATTATGCCTTGTTCTAAAGCTCTTTGGGAACCGCTTGCGTAGCCCCACAGACCTGGGGGCTGCGGGCTTTCCTGCTGCCTTCAGCCTCAAAGCCACCCTTTCCCACTTGGCGTCGCGCCAGGCACAAAAATGGCCATACGGCTGGAGATGGGTCCCCCGCCCAAAGACCCAGCAAGGAAAATTATGCCTTGTTCTAAATCTCTTTGGGAACCGCTTGCGTAGCCGCACAGACCTGGGGGCTGCGGCCTTTCCTGCTGCCTTCAGCCTCAAAGCCACCCTTTCCCACTTGGCGCCGCATCAGGCACAAAAATGGCCTATGGCTGGAGATGGGTCCCATGCCCAAAGAGCCAGCAAGGAAAACTATGCCTTGTTCTAAAGCTCTTTGGGAACCGCTTGCGTAGCCCCACAGACCTGGGGGCTGCAGGCTTTCCTGCTGCCTTCAGCCTCAAAGCCACCCTTTCCCACTTGGCACTCCATCAGGCAAAAAAATGGCCTATGGCTGGAGATCGGTCCCATGCCCAAAGAGCCAGCAAGGAAAACTATGCCTTGTTCTAAAGCTCTTTGGGAACCGCTTGCGTGGCCCCACAGACGTGGGGCCTGCAGGCTTTGCTGCTGCCTTCAGCCTCAAAGCCACCCTTTCCCACTTGGCGCCGCGCCAGGCACAAAAATGGCCTATGGCTGGAGATGGGTCCCATGCCCAAAGAGCCAGCAGGGAAAACTATGCCTTGTTCTAAAGCTCTTTGGGAACCGCTTGCTTTGCCCCACAGACCTGGGGGCTGCAGGCTTTGCTGCTGCCTTCAGCCTCAAAGCCACCCTTTCCCACTTGGCGCCGCGCCAGGCACAAAAATGGCCATACGGCTGGAGATGGGTCCCCCGCCCAAAGAGCCAGCAGGGAAAACTATGCCTTGTTCTAAAGCTCTTTGGGAACCGCTTGCGTAGCCGCACAGACCTGGGGGCTGCGGGCTTTCCTGCTGCCTTCAGCGTCAAAACCACCCTTTACCACTACGCACCGCGCCAGGCACAAAAATGGCCATACGGCTGGAAATGGGTCCCCCGTCCAAAGAGCCAGCAGGGAAAAATATGCCTTCTTCTAAAGCTCTTTGGGAACCGCTTGCGTAGCCCCACAGACCTGGGGGCTGCAGGCTTTCCTGCTGCCTTCAGCCTCAAAGCCACCCTTTCCCACTTGGCGCCCTATCAGGCACAAAAATGGCCTATGGCTGGAGATGGGTCCCATGCCCAAAGAGCCATCAGGGAAAACTATGCCTTGTTCTAAAGCTCTTTGGGAACCGCTTGCTTGGCCCCACAGACCTGGGGGCTGCAGGCTTTCCTGCTGCCTTCAGCCTCAAAACCACCCTTTCCCACTACGCACCGCGCCAGGCACAAAAATGGCCATACGGCTGGAGATGGGTCCCCCGCCCAAAGAGCCAGCAGGGAAAACTATGCCTTGTTCTAAAGCTCTTTGGGAACCGCTTGCGTAGCCCCACAGACCTGGGGGCTGCGGGCTTTCCTGCTGCCTTCAGCCTCGACACCACCCTTTCCCACTTGGCGCCGCGCCAGGCACAAAAATGGCCATACGGCTGGAGATGGGTCCCATGCCCAAAGACCCAGCAGGGAAAACTATGCCTTGTTCTAAAGCTCTTTGGGAACCGCTTGCGTAGCCCCACAGACCTGGGGGCTGCGGGCTTTCCTGCTGCCTTCAGCCTCAAAGCCACCCTTTCCCACTTGGCGTCGCGCTAGGCACAAAAATGGCCATACGGCTGGAGATGGGTCCCCCGCCCAGAGAGTCAGCAAGGAAAATTATGCCTTGTTCTAAAGCTCTTTGGGAACCGCTTGCGTAGCCGCACAGACCTGGGGGCTGCGGGCTTTCCTGCTGCCTTCAGCCTCAAAGCCACCCTTTCCCACTTGGCGCCGCATCAGGCACAAAAATGGCCTATGGCTGGAGATGGGTCCCATGTCCAAAGAGCCAGCAAGGAAAACTATGCCTTGTTCTAAAGCTCTTTGGGAACCGCTTGCGTAGCCCCACAGACCTGGGGGCTGCAGGCTTTCCTGCTGCCTTCAGCCTCAAAGCCACCCTTTCACACTTGGCACTCCATCAGGCAAAAAAATGGCCTATGGCTGGAGATCGGTCCCATGCCCAAAGACCCAGCAAGGAAAACTATGCCTTGTTCTAAAGCTCTTTGGGAACCGCTTGCGTGGCCCCACAGACGTGGGGCCTGCAGGCTTTGCTGCTGCCTTCAGCCTCAAAGCCACCCTTTCCCACTTGGCGCCGCGCCAGGCACAAAAATGGCCTATGGCTGGAGATGGGTCCCATGCCCAAAGAGCCAGCAGGGAAAACTATGCCTTGTTCTAAAGCTCTTTGGGAACCGCTTGCTTGGCCCCACAGACCTGGGGGCTGCAGGCTTTGCTGCTGCCTTCAGCCTCAAAACCACCCTTTCCCACTTGGCGCCGCGCCAGGAACAAAAATGGCCATACGGCTGGAGATGGGTCCCCCGCCCAAAGAGCCAGCAGGGAAAACTATGCCTTGTTCTAAAGCTCTTTGGGAACCGCTTGCGTAGCCGCACAGACCTGGGGGCTGCGGGCTTTGCTGCTGCCTTCAGCCTCAAAACCACCCTTTACCACTACGCACCGCGCCAGGCACAAAAATGGCCATACGGCTGGAAATGGGTCCCCCGTCCAAAGAGCCAGCAGGGAAAACTATGCCTTCTTCTAAAGCTCTTTGGGAACCGCTTGCGTAGCCCCACAGACCTGGGGGCTGCAGGCTTTCCTGCTGCCTTCAGCCTCAAAGCCACCCTTTCCCACTTGGCGCCCTATCAGGCACAAAAATGGCCTATGGCTGGAGATGGGTCCCATGCCCAAAGAGCCAGCAGGGAAAACTATGCCTTGTTCTAAAGCTCTTTGGGAACCGCTTGCTTGGCCCCACAGACCTGGGGGCTGCAGGTTTTCCTGCTGCCTTCAGCCTCAAAACCACCCTTTCCCACTACGCACCGCGCCAGGCACAAAAATGGCCATACGGCTGGAGATGGGTCCCCCGCCCAAAGAGCCAGCAGGGAAAACTATGCCTTGTTCTAAAGCTCTTTGGGAACCGCTTGCGTAGCCCCACAGACCTGGGGGCTGCGGGCTTTCCTGCTGCCTTCAGCCTCGACACCACCCTTTCCCACTTGGCGCCGCGCCAGGCACAAAAATGGCCATACGGCTGGAGATGGGTCCCCCGCCCAGAGAGCCAGCAAGGAAAATTATGCCTTGTTCTAAAGCTCTTTGGGAACCGCTTGCGTAGCCCCACAGACCTGGGGGCTGCGGGCTTTCCTGCTGCCTTCAGCCTCGACACCACCCTTTCCCACTTGGCGCCGCGCCAGGCACAAAAATGGCCATACGGCTGGAGATGGGTCCCCCGCCCAGAGAGCCAGCAAGGAAAATTATGCCTTGTTCTAAAGCTCTTTGGGAACCGCTTGCGTAGCCCCACAGACCTGGCGCTGCGGGCTTTCCTGCTGCCTTCAGCCTCAAAGCCACCCTTTCCCACTTGGTGTCGCGCCAGGCACAAAAATGGCCTATGGCTGGAGATGGGTCCCATGCCCAAAGACCCAGCAGGGAAAACTATGCCTTGTTCTAAAGCTCTTTGGGAACCGCTTGCGTAGCCCCACAGACCTGGGGGCTGCAGGCTTTGCTGCTGCCTTCAGCCTCAAATCCACCCTTTCCCACTTGGCGTCGCGCTAGGCACAAAAATGGCCATACGGCTGGAGATGGGTCCCCCGCCCAGAGAGCCAGCAAGGAAAATTTTGCCTTGTTCTAAAGCTCTTTGGGAACCGCTTGCGTAGCCGCACAGACCTGGGGGCTGCGGGCTTTCCTGCTGCCTTCAGCCTCAAAGCCACCCTTTCCCACTTGGCGCCGCATCAGGCACAAAAATGGCCTATGGCTGGAGATGGGGCCCATGCCCAAAGAGCCAGCAAGGAAAACTATGCCTTGTTCTAAAGCTCTTTGGGAACCGCTTGCGTAGCCCCACAGACCTGGGGGCTGCAGGCTTTCCTGCTGCCTTCAGCCTCAAAGCCACCCTTTCCCACTTGGCACTCCATCAGGTAAAAAAATGATCTATGGCTGGAGATCGGTCCCATGCCCAAAGAGCCAGCAAGGAAAACTATGCCTTGTTCTAAAGCTCTTTGGGAACCGCTTGCGTAGCCCCACAGACGTGGGGCCTGCAGGCTTTGCTGCTGCCTTCAGCCTCAAAGCCACCCTTTCCCACTTGGCGCCGCGCTAGGCACAAAAATGGTCTATGGCTGGAGATGGGTCCCCCGCCCAGAGAGCCAGCAGGGAAAACTATGCCTTGTTCTAAAGCTCTTTGGGAACCGCTTGCGTAGCCCTACAGACATGGGGGCTGCGGGCTTTCCTGCTGCCTTCAGCCTCGACACCACCCTTTCCCACTTGGCGCCGTGCCAGGCACAAAAATGGCCATACGGCTGGAGATGGGTCCCCCGCCCAGAGAGCCAGCAAGGAAAATTATGCCTTGTTCTAAAGCTCTTTGGGAACCGCTTGCGTAGCCCCACAGACCTGGGGGCTGCGGGCTTTCCTGCTGCCTTCAGCCTCGACACCACCCTTTCCCACTTGGCGCCGCGCCAGGCACAAAAATGGCCATACGGCTGGAGATGGGTCCCCCGCCCAGAGAGCCAGCAAGGAAAATTATGCCTTGTTCTAAAGCTCTTTGGGAACCGCTTGCGTAGCCCCACAGACCTGGCGCTGCGGGCTTTCCTGCTGCCTTCAGCCTCAAAGCCACCCTTTCCCACTTGGTGTCGCGCCAGGCACAAAAATGGCCTATGGCTGGAGATGGGTCCCATGCCCAAAGACCCAGCAGGGAAAACTATGCCTTGTTCTAAAGCTCTTTGGGAACCGCTTGCGTAGCCCCACAGACCTGGGGGCTGCAGGCTTTGCTGCTGCCTTCAGCCTCAAATCCACCCTTTCCCACTTGGCGTCGCGCTAGGCACAAAAATGGCCATACGGCTGGAGATGGGTCCCCCGCCCAGAGAGCCAGCAAGGAAAATTTTGCCTTGTTCTAAAGCTCTTTGGGAACCGCTTGCGTAGCCGCACAGACCTGGGGGCTGCGAACTTTCCTGCTGCCTTCAGCCTCAAAGCCACCCTTTCCCACTTGGCGCCGCATCAGGCACAAAAATGGCCTATGGCTGGAGATGGGGCCCATGCCCAAAGAGCCAGCAAGGAAAACTATGCCTTGTTCTAAAGCTCTTTGGGAACCGCTTGCGTAGCCCCACAGACCTGGGGGCTGCAGGCTTTCCTGCTGCCTTCAGCCTCAAAGCCACCCTTTCCCACTTGGCACTCCATCAGGTAAAAAAATGATCTATGGCTGGAGATCGGTCCCATGCCCAAAGAGCCAGCAAGGAAAACTATGCCTTGTTCTAAAGCTCTTTGGGAACCGCTTGCGTGGCCCCACAGACGTGGGGCCTGCAGGCTTTGCTGCTGCCTTCAGCCTCAAAGCCACCCTTTCCCACTTGGCGCCGCGCTAGGCACAAAAATGGTCTATGGCTGGAGATGGGTCCCCCGCCCAGAGAGCCAGCAGGGAAAACTATGCCTTGTTCTAAAGCTCTTTGGGAACCGCTTGCGTAGCCCTACAGACATGGGGGCTGCGGGCTTTCCTGCTGCCTTCAGCCTCGACACCACCCTTTCCCACTTGGCGCCGTGCCAGGCACAAAAATGGCCATACGGCTGGAGATGGGTCCCCCGCCCAGAGAGCCAGCAAGGAAAATTATGCCTTGTTCTAAAGCTCTTTGGGAACCGCTTGCGTAGCCCCACAGACCTGGGGGCTGCGGGCTTTCCTGCTGCCTTCAGCCTCGACACCACCCTTTCCCACTTGGCGCCGCGCCAGGCACAAAAATGGCCATACGGCTGGAGATGGGTCCCCCGCCCAGAGAGCCAGCAAGGAAAATTATGCCTTGTTCTAAAGCTCTTTGGGAACCGCTTGCGTAGCCCCACAGACCTGGCGCTGCGGGCTTTCCTGCTGCCTTCAGCCTCAAAGCCACCCTTTCCCACTTGGTGTCGCGCCAGGCACAAAAATGGCCTATGGCTGGAGATGGGTCCCATGCCCAAAGACCCAGCAGGGAAAACTATGCCTTGTTCTAAAGCTCTTTGGGAACCGCTTGCGTAGCCCCACAGACCTGGGGGCTGCAGGCTTTGCTACTGCCTTCAGCCTCAAATCCACCCTTTCCCACTTGGCGTCGCGCTAGGCACAAAAATGGCCATACGGCTGGAGATGGGTCCCCCGCCCAGAGAGCCAGCAAGGAAAATTTTGCCTTGTTCTAAAGCTCTTTGGGAACCGCTTGCGTAGCCGCACAGACCTGGGGGCTGCGAACTTTCCTGCTGCCTTCAGCCTCAAAGCCACCCTTTCCCACTTGGCGCCGCATCAGGCACAAAAATGGCCTATGGCTGGAGATGGGGCCCATGCCCAAAGAGCCAGCAAGGAAAACTATGCCTTGTTCTAAAGCTCTTTGGGAACCGCTTGCGTAGCCCCACAGACCTGGGGGCTGCAGGCTTTCCTGCTGCCTTCAGCCTCAAAGCCACCCTTTCCCACTTGGCACTCCATCAGGTAAAAAAATGATCTATGGCTGGAGATCGGTCCCATGCCCAAAGAGCCAGCAAGGAAAACTATGCCTTGTTCTAAAGCTCTTTGGGAACCGCTTGCGTGGCCCCACAGACGTGGGGCCTGCAGGCTTTGCTGCTGCCTTCAGCCTCAAAGCCACCCTTTCCCACTTGGCGCCGCGCTAGGCACAAAAATGGTCTATGGCTGGAGATGGGTCCCCCGCCCAGAGAGCCAGCAGGGAAAACTATGCCTTGTTCTAAAGCTCTTTGGGAACCGCTTGCGTAGCCCTACAGACATGGGGGCTGCGGGCTTTCCTGCTGCCTTCAGCCTCGACACCACCCTTTCCCACTTGGCGCCGTGCCAGGCACAAAAATGGCCATACGGCTGGAGATGGGTCCCCCGCCCAAAGAGCCAGCAGGGAAAACTATGCCTTGTTCTAAAGCTCTTTGGGAACCGCTTGCGTAGCCCCAAAGACCTGGGGGCTGCGGGCTTTCCTGCTGCCTTCAGCCTCAAAACCACCCTTTCCCACTACGCACCGCGCCAGGCATAAAAATAGCCATACGACTGGAGATGGGTCCCCCGCCCAAAGAGCCAGCAGGGAAAACTATGCCTTGTTCTAAAGCTCTTTGGGAACCGCTTGCATAGCCCCACAGACCTGGGGGCTGCAGGCTTTGCTGCTGCCTTCAGCCTCGACAGCACCCTTTCCCACTTGGCGCCGCGCCAGGCACAAAAACGGCCTATGGCTGGAGATTGGTCCCCCGCCCAGAGAGCCAGCAGGGAAAATTATGCCTTGTTCTAAAGCTCTTTGGGAACTGCTTGCGTAGCCCCAGAGACTTGGGGGCTGCAGGCTTTCCTGCTGCCTTCAGCCTCAAAGCCACCCTTTCCCACTTGGTGCCGCGCCAGGCACAAAAATGGCCTATGGCTGGAGATGGGTCCCATGCCCAAAGAGCCAGCAGGGAAAACTATGCCTTGTTCTAAAGCTCTTTGGGAACCGCTTGCTTGGCCCCACAGACCTGGGGGCTGCAGGCTTTGCTGCTGCCTTCAGCCTCAAAACCACCCTTTCCCACTACGCACCGCGCCAGGCACAAAAATGGCCATACGGCTGGAGATGGGTCCCCCGCCCAAAGAGCCAGCAGGGAAAACTATGCCTTGTTCTAAAGCTCTTTGGGAACCGCTTGCGTAGCCGCACAGACCTGGGGGCTGCGGGCTTTCCTGCTGCCTTCAGCGTCAAAGCCACCCTTTCCCACTACGCACCGCGCCAGGCACAAAAATGGCCATACGGCTGGAAATGGGTCCCCCGTCCAAAGAGCCAGCAGGGAAAACTATGCCTTCTTCTAAAGCTCTTTGGGAACCGCTTGCGTAGCCCCACAGACCTGGGGGCTGCAGGCTTTCCTGCTGCCTTCAGCCTCAAAACCACCCTTTCCCACTTGGCGCCGCGCCAGGCACAAAAATGGCCATACGGCTGGAGATGGGTCCCCCGCCCAAAGAGCCAGCAGGGAAAACTATGCCTTGTTCTAAAGCTCTTTGGGAACCGCTTGTGTAGCCCCACAGACCTGGGGGCTGCGGGCTTTCCTGCTGCCTTCAGCCTCGACACCACCCTTTCCCACTTGGCGCCGCGCCAGGCACAAAAATGGCCTATGGCTGGAGATGGGTCCCATGCCCAAAGACCCAGCAGGGAAAACTATGCCTTGTTCTAAAGCTCTTTGGGAACCGCTTGCGTAGCCCCACAGACCTGGGGGCTGCGGGCTTTGCTGCTGCCTTCAGCCTCAAAGCCACCCTTTCCCACTTGGCGTCGCGCTAGGCACAAAAATGGCCATACGGCTGGAGATGGGTCCCCCGCCCAGAGAGCCAGCAAGGAAAATTATGCCTTGTTCTAAATCTCTTTGGGAACCGCTTGCGTAGCCGCACAGACCTGGGGGCTGCGGGCTTTCCTGCTGCCTTCAGCGTCAAAGCCACCCTTTCCCACTTGGCGCCGCATCAGGCACAAAAATGGCCTATGGCTGGAGATGGGTCCCATGCCCAAAGAGCCAGCAAGGAAAACTATGCCTTGTTCTAAAGCTCTTTGGGAACCGCTTGCGTAGCCCCACAGACCTGGGGGCTGCAGGCTTTCCTGCTGCCTTCAGCCTCAAAGCCACCCTTTCCCACTTGGCACTCCATCAGGCAAAAAAATGGCCTATGGCTGGAGATCGGTCCCATGCCCAAAGACCCAGCAAGGAAAACTATGCCTTGTTCTAAAGCTCTTTGGGAACCGCTTGCGTGGCCCCACACACGTGGGGCCTGCAGGCTTTGCTGCTGCCTTCAGCCTCAAAGCCACCCTTTCCCACTTGGCGCCGCGCCAGGCACAAAAATGGCCTATGGCTGGAGATGGGTCCCATGCCCAAAGAGCCAGCAGGGAAAACTATGCCTTGTTCTAAAGCTCTTTGGGAACCGCTTGCTTGGCCCCACAGACCTGGGGGCTGCAGGCTTTGCTGCTGCCTTCAGCCTCAAAACCACCCTTTCCCACTTGGCGCCGCGCCAGGCACAAAAATGGCCATACGGCTGGAGATGGGTCCCCCGCCCAAAGAGCCAGCAGGGAAAACTATGCCTTGTTCTAAAGCTCTTTGGGAACCGCTTGCGTAGCCGCACAGACCTGGGGGCTGCGGGCTTTGCTGCTGCCTTCAGCCTCAAAGCCACCCTTTCCCACTTGGCGCCCTATCAGGCACAAAAATGGCCTATGGCTGGAGATGGGTCCCATGCCCAAAGAGCCATCAGGGAAAACTATGCCTTGTTCTAAAGCTCTTTGGGAACCGCTTGCTTGGCCCCACAGACGTGGGGGCTGCAGGCTTTCCTGCTGCCTTCAGCCTCAAAACCACCCTTTCCCACTACGCACCGCGCCAGGCACAAAAATGGCCATACGGCTGGAGATGGGTCCCCCGCCCAAAGAGCCAGCAGGGAAAACTATGCCTTGTTCTAAAGCTCTTTGGGAACCGCTTGCGTAGCCCCACAGACCTGGGGGCTGCGGGCTTTCCTGCTGCCTTCAGCCTCGACACCACCCTTTCCCACTTGGCGCCGCGCCAGGCACAAAAATGGCCATACGGCTGGAGATGGGTCCCCCGCCCAGAGAGCCAGCAAGGAAAATTATGCCTTGTTCTAAAGCTCTTTGGGAACCGCTTGCGTAGCCCCACAGACCTGGCGCTGCGGGCTTTCCTGCTGCCTTCAGCCTCAAAGCCACCCTTTCCCACTTGGTGTCGCGCCAGGCACAAAAATGGCCTATGGCTGGAGATGGGTCCCATGCCCAAAGACCCAGCAGGGAAAACTATGCCTTGTTCTAAAGCTCTTTGGGAACCGCTTGCGTAGCCCCACAGACCTGGGGGCTGCAGGCTTTGCTGCTGCCTTCAGCCTCAAAGCCACCCTTTCCCACTTGGCGTCGCGCTAGGCACAAAAATGGCCATACGGCTGGAGATGGGTCCCCCGCCCAGAGAGCCAGCAAGGAAAATTTTGCCTTGTTCTAAAGCTCTTTGGGAACCGCTTGCGTAGCCGCACAGACCTGGGGGCTGCGGGCTTTCCTGCTGCCTTCAGCCTCAAAGCCACCCTTTCCCACTTGGCGCCGCATCAGGCACAAAAATGGCCTATGGCTGGAGATGGGGCCCATGCCCAAAGAGCCAGCAAGGAAAACTATGCCTTGTTCTAAAGCTCTTTGGGAACCGCTTGCGTAGCCCCACAGACCTGGGGGCTGCAGGCTTTCCTGCTGCCTTCAGCCTCAAAGCCACCCTTTCCCACTTGGCACTCCATCAGGTAAAAAAATGATCTATGGCTGGAGATCGGTCCCATGCCCAAAGACCCAGCAAGGAAAACTATGCCTTGTTCTAAAGCTCTTTGGGAACCGCTTGCGTGGCCCCACAGACGTGGGGCCTGCAGGCTTTGCTGCTGCCTTCAGCCTCAAAGCCACCCTTTCCCACTTGGCGCCGCGCCAGGCACAAAAATGCTCTATGGCTGGAGATGGGTCCCCCGCCCAGAGAGCCAGCAGGGAAAACTATGCCTTGTTCTAAAGCTCTTTGGGAACCGCTTGCGTAGCCCTACAGACATGGGGGCTGCGGGCTTTCCTGCTGCCTTCAGCCTCGACACCACCCTTTCCCACTTGGCGCCGTGCCAGGCACAAAAATGGCCATACGGCTGGAGATGGGTCCCCCGCCCAAAGAGCCAGCAGGGAAAACTATGCCTTGTTCTAAAGCTCTTTGGGAACCGCTTGCGTAGCCCCAAAGACCTGGGGGCTGCGGGCTTTCCTGCTGCCTTCAGCCTCAAAACCACCCTTTCCCACTTGGCGCCGCGCCAGGCACAAAAATGGCCATACGGCTGGAGATGGGTCCCATGCCCAAAGAGCCAGCAGGGAAAACTATGCCTTGTTCTAAAGCTCTTTGGGAACCGCTTGCGTAGCCCCACAGACCTGGGGGCTGCGGGCTTTCCTGCTGCCTTCCGCCTCAAAGCCACCCTTTCCCACTTGGCGTCGCGCTAGGCACAAAAATGGCCATACGGCTGGAGATGGGTCCCCCGCCCAGAGAGCCAGCAAGGAAAATTATGCCTTGTTCTAAAGCTCTTTGGGAACCGCTTGCGTAGCCGCACAGACCTGGGGGCTGCGGGCTTTGCTGCTGCCTTCAGCCTCAAAGCCACCCTTTCCCACTTGGCGCCGCATCAGGCACAAAAATGGCCTATGGCTGGAGATGGGTCCCATGCCCAAAGAGCCAGCAAGGAAAACTATGCCTTGTTCTAAAGCTCTTTGGGAACCGCTTGCGTAGCCGCACAGACCTGGGGGCTGCAGGCTTTCCTGCTGCCTTCAGCCTCAAAGCCACCCTTTCACACTTGGCACTCCATCAGGCAAAAAAATGGCCTATGGCTGGAGATCGGTCCCATGCCTAAAGACCCAGCAAGGAAAACTATGCCTTGTTCTAAAGCTCTTTGGGAACCGCTTGCGTGGCCCCACAGACGTGGGGCCTGCAGGCTTTGCTGCTGCCTTCAGCCTCAAAGCCACCCTTTCCCACTTGGCGCCGCGCCAGGCACAAAAATGGCCTATGGCTGGAGATGGGTCCCATGCCCAAAGAGCCAGCAGGGAAAACTATGCCTTCTTCTAAAGCTCTTTGGGAACCGCTTGCTTGGCCCCACAGACCTGGGGGCTGCAGGCTTTGCTGCTGCCTTCAGCCTCAAAACCACCCTTTCCCACTTGGCGCCGCGCCAGGCACAAAAATGGCCATACGGCTGGAGATGGGTCCCCCGCCCAAAGAGCCAGCAGGGAAAACTATGCCTTGTTCTAAAGCTCTTTGGGAACCGCTTGCGTAGCCGCACAGACCTGGGGGCTGCGGGCTTTGCTGCTGCCTTCAGCGTCAAAACCACCCTTTACCACTACGCACCGCGCCAGGCACAAAAATGGCCATACGGCTGGAAATGGGTCCCCTGTCCAAAGAGCCAGCAGGGAAAACTATGCCTTCTTCTAAAGCTCTTTGGGAACCGCTTGCTTGGCCCCACAGACCTGGGGGCTGCAGGTTTTCCTGCTGCCTTCAGCCTCAAAACCACCCTTTCCCACTACGCACCGCGCCAGGCACAAAAATGGCCATACGGCTGGAGATGGGTCCCCCGCCCAAAGAGCCAGCAGGGAAAACTATGCCTTGTTCTAAAGCTCTTTGGGAACCGCTTGCGTAGCCCCACAGACCTGGGGGCTGCGGGCTTTCCTGCTGCCTTCAGCCTCGACACCACCCTTTCCCACTTGGCGCCGCGCCAGGCACAAAAATGGCCATACGGCTGGAGATGGTTCCCCCGCCCAGAGAGCCAGCAAGGAAAATTATGCCTTGTTCTAAAGCTCTTTGGGAACCGCTTGCGTAGCCCCACAGACCTGGCGCTGCGGGCTTTCCTGCTGCCTTCAGCCTCAAAGCCACCCTTTCCCACTTGGTGTCGCGCCAGGCACAAAAATGGCCTATGGCTGGAGATGGGTCCCATGCCCAAAGACCCAGCAGGGAAAACTATGCCTTGTTCTAAAGCTCTTTGGGAACCGCTTGCGTAGCCCCACAGACCTGGGGGCTGCAGGCTTTGCTGCTGCCTTCAGCCTCAAAGCCACCCTTTCCCACTTGGCGTCGCGCTAGGCACAAAAATGGCCATACGGCTGGAGATGGGTCCCCCGCCCAGAGAGCCAGCAAGGAAAATTTTGCCTTGTTCTAAAGCTCTTTGGGAACCGCTTGCGTAGCCGCACAGACCTGGGGGCTGCGGGCTTTCCTGCTGCCTTCAGCCTCAAAGCCACCCTTTCCCACTTGGCACTCCATCAGGTAAAAAAATGGCCTATGGCTGGAGATCGGTCCCATGCCCAAAGACCCAGCAAGGAAAACTATGCCTTGTTCTAAAGCTCTTTGGGAACCGCTTGCGTGGCCCCACAGACGTGGGGCCTGCAGGCTTTGCTGCTGCCTTCAGCCTCAAAGCCACCCTTTCCCACTTGGCGCCGCGCTAGGCACAAAAATGGTCTATGGCTGGAGATGGGTCCCCCGCCCAGAGAGCCAGCAGGGAAAACTATGCCTTGTTCTAAAGCTCTTTGGGAACCGCTTGCGTAGCCCTACAGACATGGGGGCTGCGGGCTTTCCTGCTGCCTTCAGCCTCGACACCACCCTTTCCCACTTGGCGCCCTATCAGCCACAAAAATGGCCATACGGCTGGAGATGGGTCCCCCGCCCAAAGAGCCAGCAGGGAAAACTATGCCTTGTTCTAAAGCTCTTTGGGAACCGCTTGCGTAGCCGCACAGACCTGGGGGCTGCGGGCTTTCCTGCTGCCTTCAGCCTCAAAACCACCCTTTCCCACTACGCACCGCGCCAGGCATAAAAATAGCCATACGACTGGAGATGGGTCCCCCGCCCAAAGAGCCAGCAGGGAAAACTATGCCTTGTTCTAAAGCTCTTTGGGAACCGCTTGCATAGCCCCACAGACCTGGGGGCTGCAGGCTTTGCTGCTGCCTTCAGCCTCGACAGCACCCTTTCCCACTTGGCGCCGCGCCAGGCACAAAAATGGCCTATGGCTGGAGATGGGTCCCATGCCCAAAGAGCCAGCAGGGAAAACTATGCCTTGTTCTAAAGCTCTTTGGGAACCGCTTGCTTGGCCCCACAGACCTGGGGGCTGCAGGCTTTGCTGCTGCCTTCAGCCTCAAAACCACCCTTTCCCACTTGGCGCCGCGCCAGGCACAAAAATGGCCATACGGCTGGAAATGGGTCCCCCGTCCAAAGAGCCAGCAGGGAAAACTATGCCTTGTTCTAAAGCTCTTTGGGAACCGCTTGCTTGGCCCCACAGACCTGGGGGCTGCAGGCTTTCCTGCTGCCTTCAGCCTCAAAACCACCCTTTCCCACTACGCACCGCGCCAGGCACAAAAATGGCCATACGGCTGGAGATGGGTCCCCCGCCCAAAGAGCTAGCAGGGAAAACTATGCCTTGTTCTAAAGCTCTTTGGGAACCACTTGCGTAGCCCCACAGACCTGGGGGCTGTGGGCTTTCCTGCTGCCTTCAGCCTCGACACCACCCTTTCCCACTTGGCGCCGCGCCAAGCACAAAAATGGCCATACGGCTGGAGATGGGTCCCCCGCCCAAAGAGCCAGCAGGGAAAACTATGCCTTTTTCTAAAGCTCTTTGGGAACCGCTTGCGTAGCCCCACAGACCTGGGGGTGTGGGCTTTGCTGCTGCCTTCAGCCTCAAAGCCACCCTTTCCCGCTTAGCGCCGGGCCAGGCACAAAAATGGCCATACGGCTGGAGATGGGTCCCCCGCCCAAAGAGCCAGCAGGGAAAACTATGCCTTGTTCTAAAACTCTTTGGGAACCGCTTGCGTAGCCCCACAGACCTGGGGGCTGCGGGCTTTCCTGCTGCCTTCAGCCTCAAAACCACCCTTTCCCACTTGGCGCCGCGCCAGGCACAAAAATGGCCATACGGCTGGAGATGGGTCCCCCGCCCAAAGAGCCAGCAGGGAAAACTATGCCTTGTTCTAAAGCTCTTTGGGAACCGCTTGCGTAGCCCCACAGACCTGGGGGCTGCGGGCTTTCCTGCTGCCTTCAGCCTCGACACCACCCTTTCCCACTTGGCGCCGCGCCAGGCACAAAAATGGCCATACGGCTGGAGATGGGTCCCCCGCCCAGAGAGCCAGCAAGGAAAATTATGCCTTGTTCTAAAGCTCTTTGGGAACCGCTTGCGTAGCCCCACAGACCTGGCGCTGCGGGCTTTCCTGCTGCCTTCAGCCTCAAAGCCACCCTTTCCCACTTGGCGTCGCGCCAGGCACAAAAATGGCCTATGGCTGGAGATGGGTCCCATGCCCAAAGAGCCAGCAGGGAAAACTATGCCTTGTTCTAAAGCTCTTTGGGAACCGCTTGCGTAGCCCCACAGACCTGGGGGCTGCAGGCTTTGCTGCTGCCTTCAGCCTCAAAGCCACCCTTTCCCACTTGGCGTCGCGCTAGGCACAAAAATGGCCATACGGCTGGAGATGGGTCCCCCGCCCAGAGAGCCAGCAAGGAAAATTATGCCTTGTTCTAAAGCTCTTTGGGAACCGCTTGCGTAGCCGCACAGACCTGGGGGCTGCGGCCTTTCCTGCTGCCTTCAGCCTCAAAGCCACCCTTTCCCACTTGGCGCCGCATCAGGCACAAAAATGGCCTATGGCTGGAGATGGGTCCCATGCCCAAAGAGCCAGCAGGGAAAACTATGCCTTGTTCTAAAGCTCTTTGGGAACCGCTTGCGTAGCCCCACAGACCTGGGGGCTGCAGGCTTTCCTGCTGCCTTCAGCCTCAAAGCCACCCTTTCCCACTTGGCACTCCATCAGGCAAAAAAATGGCCTATGGCTGGAGATCGGTCCCATGCCCAAAGACCCAGCAAGGAAAACTATGCCTTGTTCTAAAGCTCTTTGGGAACCGCTTGCGTGGCCCCACAGACGTGGGGCCTGCAGGCTTTGCTGCTGCCTTCAGCCTCAAAGCCACCCTTTCCCACTTGGCGCCGCGCCAGGCACAAAAATGGCCATACGGCTGGAGATGGGTCCCCCGCCCAAAGAGCCAGCAGGGAAAACTATGCCTTGTTCTAAAGCTCTTTGGGAACCGCTTGCGTAGCCCCAAAGATCTGGGGGCTGCGGGCTTTCCTGCTGCCTTCAGCCTCGACACCACCCTTTCCCACTTGGCGCCGCGCCAGGCACAAAAATGGCCTATGGCTGGAGATGGGACCCCCGTCCAAAGAGCCAGCAGGGAAAACTATGCCTTGTTCTAAAGCTCTTTGGGAACCGCTTGCATAGCCCCACAGACCTGGGGGCTGCGGGCTTTCCTGCTGCCTTCAGCCTCAAAACCACCCTTTCCCACTTGGCGCCCCATCAGGCACAAAAATGGCCATACGGCTGGAGATGGGTCCCCCGCCCGAAGAGCCAGCAGGGAAAACTATGCCTTGTTCTAAAGCTATTTGGGAACCACTTGCGTAGCCCCACAGACCTGGGGGCTGCGGGTTTTCCTGCTGCCTTCAACCTCAAAGCCACCCTTTCCCACTTGGCGCCGCATCAGGCACAAAAATGGCCATACGGCTGGAAATGGGTCCCATGCCCAAAGGCCCAGCAAGGAAAACTATGCCTTGTTCTAAAGCTCTTTGGGAACCGCTTGCGTAGCCCCACAGACCTGGGGGCTGTGGGCTTTGCTGCTGCCTTCAGCCTCAAAGCCACCCTTTCCCGCTTCGCGCCAGGCCAGGCACAAAAATGGCCATACGGCTGGAGATGGGTCCCACGCCCAAAGAGCCAGCAGTGAAAACTACGCCTTGTTCTAAAGCTCTTTGGGAACCGCTTGCGTAGCCACACAGACCTGGGGGCTGCGGGCTTTCCTGCTGCCTTCAGCCTCAAAACCACCCTTTCCCACTTGGCGCCGCGCTAGGCACAAAAATGGCCATACGGCTGGAGATGGGTCCCCCGCCCAAAGAGCCAGCAGGGAAAACTAGGCCTTGTTCTAAAGCTCTTTGGGAACCGCTTGCGTAGCCGCACAGACCTGGGGGCTGCAGGCTTTCCTGCTGCCTTCAGCCTCAAAGCCACCCTTTCCCACTACGCACCGCGCCAGGCACAAAAATGGCCTATGGCTGGAGATGGGTCCCATGCCCAAAGACCCAGCAAGGAAAACTATGCATTGTTCTAAAGCTCTTTGGGAACCGCTTGCGTAGCCCCACAGACCTGGGGGCTGCAGGCTTTCCTGCTGCCTTCAGACTCGACACCACCCTTTCCCACTTGGCACCGCGCCAGGCACAAAAATGGCCTATGGCTGGAGATGGGTCCCATGCCCAAAGAGCCAGCAGGGAAAACTATGCCTTGTTCTGAAGCTCTTTGGGAACCGCTTGCGTAGCCACACAGACCTTAGGGCTGCAGGCTTTGCTCCTGCCTTCAGCCTCAAAGCCACCCTTTCCCACTTGGCACCGCGCCAGGCACAAAAATGGCCATACGGCTGGAGATGGGTCCCCCGCCCAAAGAGACAGCAGGGAAAACTATGCCTTGTTCTAAAGCTCTTTGGGAACCGCTTGCTTGGCCCCACAGACGTGGGGGCTGCGGGCTTTGCTGCTGCCTTCAGCCTCGACACCACCCTTTCCCACTTGGCGCCGTGCCAGGCACAAAAATGGCCATACGGCTGGAGATGTGTCCCCCGCCCAAAGAGCCAGCAGGGAAAACTATGCCTTGTTCTAAAGCTCTTTGGGAACCGCTTGCGTAGCCCCACAGACCTGGGGGCTGCAGGCTTTCCTGCTGCCTTCAGCCTCAAAGCCACCCTTTCCCACTTGGCACTCCATCAGGCAAAAAAATGGCCTATGGCTGGAGATCGGTCCCATGCCCAAAGAGCCAGCAAGGAAAACTATGCCTTGTTCTAAAGCTCTTTGGGAACCGCTTGCGTGGCCCCACAGACGTGGGGCCTGCAGGCTTTGCTGCTGCCTTCAGCCTCAAAGCCACCCTTTCCCACTTGGCGCCGCGCTAGGCACAAAAATGGTCTATGGCTGGAGATGGGTCCCCCGCCCAGAGAGCCAGCAGGGAAAACTATGCCTTGTTCTAAAGCTCTTTGGGAACCGCTTGCGTAGCCCTACAGACATGGGGGCTGCGGGCTTTCCTGCTGCCTTCAGCCTCGACACCACCCTTTCCCACTTGGCGCCGCGCCAGGCACAAAAATGGCCATACGGCTGGAGATGGGTCCCCCGCCCAAAGAGCCAGCAGGGAAAACTATGCCTTGTTCTAAAGCTCTTTGGGAACCGCTTGCGTAGCCCCAAAGATCTGGGGGCTGCGGGCTTTCCTGCTGCCTTCAGCCTCGACACCACCCTTTCCCACTTGGCGCCGCGCCAGGCACAAAAATGGCCATACGGCTGGAGATGGGTCCCCCGTCCAAAGAGCCAGCAGGGAAAACTATGCCTTGTTCTAAACCTCTTTGGGAACCGCTTGCATAGCCCCACAGACCTGGGGGCTGCGGGCTTTCCTGCTGCCTTCAGCCTCAAAACCACCCTTTCCCACTTGGCGCCCCATCAGGCACAAAAATGGCCATACGGCTGGAGATGGGTCCCCCGCCCGAAGAGCCAGCAGGGAAAACTATGCCTTGTTCTAAAGCTATTTGGGAACCACTTGCGTAGCCCCACAGACCTGGGGGCTGCGGGTTTTCCTGCTGCCTTCAACCTCAAAGCCACCCTTTCCCACTTGGCGCCGCATCAGGCACAAAAATGGCCATACGGCTGGAAATGGGTCCCATGCCCAAAGGCCCAGCAAGGAAAACTATGCCTTGTTCTAAAGCTCTTTGGGAACCGCTTGCGTAGCCCCACAGACGTGGGGCCTGCAGGCTTTCCTGCTGCCTTCAGCCTCAAAGCCACCCTTTCCCACTTGGCGCCGCGCCAGGCACAAAAATGGCCATACGGCTGGAGATGGGTCCCATGCCAAAAGAGCCAGCAGGGAAAACTATGCCTTGTTCTAAAGCTCTTTGGGAACCGCTTGCGTAGCCGCACAGACCTGGGGGCTGCAGGCTTTCCTGCTGCCTTCAGCCTCGACAGCACCCTTTCCCACTTGGCGCGGCGCCAGGCACAAAAATGGCCAATGGTGGAGATGGGTCCCATGCCCAAAGAGCCATCAGGGAAAACTATGCCTTGTTCTAAAGCTCTTTGGGAACCGCTTGCATAGCCCCACAGACCTGGGGGCTGTGGGCTTTCCTGCTGCCTTCAGCCTCGACACCACCCTTTCCCACTTGGCGCCGTGCCAGGCACAAAAATGGCCATACGGCTGGAGATGGGTCCCCCGCCCAAAGAGCCAGCAGGGAAAACTATGCCTTGTTCTAAAGCTCTTTGGGAACCGCTTGCGTAGCCCCACAGACCTGGGGGCTGTGGGCTTTGCTGCTGCCTTCAGCCTCAAAGCCACCCTTTCCCGCTTCGCGCCAGGCCAGGCACAAAAATGGCCATACGGCTGGAGATGGGTCCCACGCCCAAAGAGCCAGCAGTGAAAACTACGCCTTGTTCTAAAACTCTTTGGGAACCGCTTGCGTAGCCACACAGACCTGGGGGCTGCGGGCTTTCCTGCTGCCTTCAGCCTCGACACCACCCTTTCCCACTTGGCGCCGCGCTAGGCACAAAAATGGTCTATGGCTGGAGATGGGTCCCCCGCCCAAAGAGCCAGCAGGGAAAACTAGGCCTTGTTCTAAAGCTCTTTGGGAACCGCTTGCGTAGCCGCACAGACCTGGGGGCTGCAGGCTTTCCTGCTGCCTTCAGCCTCAAAGCCACCCTTTCCCACTACGCACCGCGCCAGGCACAAAAATGGCCTATGGTTGGAGATGGGGCCCATGCCCAAAGACCCAGCAAGGAAAACTATGCATTGTTCTAAAGCTCTTTGGGAACCGCTTGCGTAGCCCCACAGACCTGGGGGCTGCAGGCTTTCCTGCTGCCTTCAGACTCGACACCACCCTTTCCCACTTGGCACCGCGCCAGGCACAAAAATGGCCTATGGCTGGAGATGGGTCCCATGCCCTAACAGCCAGCAGGGAAAACTATGCCTTGTTCTGAAGCTCTTTGGGAACCGCTTGCGTAGCCACACAGACCTTAGGGCTGCAGGCTTTGCTCCTGCCTTCAGCCTCAAAGCCACCCTTTCCCACTTGGCACCGCGCCAGGCACAAAAATGGCCATACGGCTGGAGATGGGTCCCCCGCCCAAAGAGACAGCAGGGAAAACTATGCCTTGTTCTAAAGCTCTTTGGGAACCGCTTGCGTAGCCCTACAGACCTGGGGGCTGCGGGCTTTGCTGCTGCCTTCAGCCTCGACACCACCCTTTCCCACTTGGCGCCGTGCCAGGCACAAAAATGGCCATACGGCTGGAGATGGGTCCCCCGCCCAAAGAGCCAGCAGGGAAAACTATGCCTTGTTCTAAAGCTCTTTGGGAACCGCTTGCGTAGCCCCACAGACCTGGGGGCTGCGGGCTTTCCTGCTGCCTTCAGCCTCGACACCACCCTTTCCCACTTGGCGCCGCGCTAGGCACAAAAATGGCCATACGGCTGGAGATGGGTCCCCCGCCCAAAGAGCCAGCAGGGAAAACTATGCCTTGTTCTAAAGCTCTTTGGGAACCGCTTGCGTAGCCCCACAGACCTGGGGGCTGCGGGCTTTCCTGCTGCCTTCAGCGTCAAAACCACCCTTTCCCACTACGCACCGCGCCAGGCACAAAAATGGCCATACGGCTGGAGATGGGTCCCCCGCCCAAAGAGCCAGCAGGGAAAACTATGCCTTGTTCTAAAGCTCTTTGGGAACCGCTTGCGTAGCCCCACAGACCTGGGGCTGCAGGCTTTCCTGCTGCCTTCAGCCTCAAAGCCACCCTTTCCCACTTGGCGCCCTATCAGGCACAAAAATGGCCTATGGCTGGAGATGGGTCCCATGCCCAAAGAGCCATCAGGGAAAACTATGCCTTGTTCTAAAGCTCTTTGGGAACCGCTTGCTTGGCCCCACAGACCTGGGGGCTGCAGGCTTTCCTGCTGCCTTCAGCCTCAAAACCACCCTTTCCCACTACGCACCGCGCCAGGCAGAAAAATGGCCTATGGCTGTAGATGGGTCCCATGCCCTAAGAGCTAGCAGGGAAAACTATGCCTTGTTCTAAAGCTCTTTGGGAACCGCTTGCGTAGCCCCACAGACCTTAGGGCTGCAGGCTTTGCTCCTGCCTTCAACCTCAAAGCCACCCTTTCCCACTTGGCGCCGCGCCAGGCTCAAAAATGGCCATACGGCTGGAGATGGGTCCCCCGCCCAAAGAGCCAGCAGGGAAAACTATGCCTTGTTCTAAAGCTCTTTGGGAACCGCTTGCGTAGCCCTACAGACCTGGGGGCTGCGGGCTTTGCTGCTGCCTTCAGCCTCGACACCACCCTTTCCCACTTGGCGCCGTGCCAGGCACAAAAATGGCCATACGGCTGGAGATGGGTCCCCCGCCCAAAGAGCCAGCAGGGAAAACTATGCCTTGTTCTAAAGCTCTTTGGGAACCGCTTGCGTAGCCCCACAGACCTGGGGGCTGCGGGCTTCCCTGCTGCCTTCAGCCTCAAAACCACCCTTTCCCACTTGGCGCCGCGCTAGGCACAAAAATGGCCATACGGCTGGAGATGGGTCCCCCGCCCAAAGAACAAGCAGGGAAAACTATGCCTTCTTCTAAAGCTCTTTGGGAACCGCTTGCGTAGCCCGACAGACCTGGGGGCTGCGGGCTTTCCTGCTGCCTTCAGCCTCAAAGCCACCCTTTCCCACTTGGCGCCGCGCCAGGCACAAAAATGGCCATACGGCTGGAGATGGGTCCCCCGCCCAAAGAGCCAGCAGGGAAAACTATGCCTTGTTCTAAAGCTCTTTGGGAACCGCTTGCGTAGCCCCACAGACCTGGGGGCTGCAGGCTTTGCTGCTGCCTTCAGCCTCAAAGCCACCCTTTTCCACTGGACGCCGCATCAGGCACAAAAATGGCCATATGGCTGGAGATGGGTCCCCTGCCCAAAGAGCCAGCAAGGAAAACTATGCCTTGTTCTAAAGCTCTTTGGGAACCACTTGCGTAGCTCCACAGACCTGGGAGCTGCGGGCTTTCCTGCTGCCTTCAGCCTCGACACCACCCTTTCCCACTGGGCGCCGCGCCAGGCACAAAAATGGCCATACGGCTGGAGATGGGTCCCCCGCCCAAGGAGCCAGCAGGGAAAACTATGCCTTGTTCTAAAGCTCTTTGGGAACCGCTTGCGTAGCCCCACAGACCTGGGGGCTGCAGGCTTTCCTGCTTCCTTCAACCTCGACACCACCCTTTCCCACTTGGCGTCGCGCCAGGCACAAAAATGGCCTATGGCTGGAGATGGGTCCCCCGCCCAAAGAGCCAGCAGGGAAAACTATGCCTTGTTCTAAAGCTCTTTGGGAACCGCTTGCGTAGCCCCACAGACCTGGGGGCTGCAGGCTCTCCTGCTGCCTTCAGCCTCAAAGCCACCCTTTCCCACTTGGCGTCGCGCCAGGCAAAAAAAATGGCCTATGGCTGGAGATGGGTCCCCCGACCAAAGAACAAGCAGGGAAAACTATGCCTTGTTCTAAAGCTCTTTGGGAACCGCTTGCGTAGCCGCACACACCTGGGGGCTGTGGGCTTTCCTTCTGCCTTCATGTTCGACAACACCCTTCCCACTTGGCGCCGCGCCAGGCACAAAAATGGCCATACGGCTGGAGATGGGTCCCCCGCCCAAAGAGCCAGCAGGGAAAACTATGCCTTGTTCTAAAGCTCTTTGGGAACAGCTTGCGTAGCCCCACAGACCTGGGGGCTGCAGGCTTTCCTGCTGCCTTCACCCTCAAAGCCACCCTTTCCCACTTGGCGCTGCATCAGGCACAAAAATGGCCTATGGCTGGAAATGGGTCCCCCGCCCAGAGAGCCAGCAGGGAAAATTATGCCTTGTTCTAAAGCTCTTTGGGAACTGCTTGCGTAGCCCCAGAGACCTGGGGGCTGCAGGCTTTCCTGCTGCCTTCAGCCTCAAAGCCACCCTTTCCCATTTGGCGCCGCGCCAGGCACAAAAATGGCCTATGGCTGCAGATGGGTCCGCCGCCCAAAGAGCCATCAGGGAAAACTATGCCTTGTTCTAAAGCTCTTTGGGAACCGCTTGCGTAGCCCCACAGACCTGGGGGCTGCAGGCTTTGCTGCTGCCTTCAGCCTCGACAGCACCCTTTCCCACTTGGCGCCGCGCCAGGCACAAAAATGGCCTATGGCTGGAGATGGGTCCCCCGCCCAGAGAGCCAGCAGGGAAAATTATGCCTTGTTCTAAAGCTCTTTGGGAACTGCTTGCGTAGCCCCACAGACCTGGGGGCTGCAGGCTTTCCTGCTGCCTTCAGCCTCAAAGCCACCCTTTCCCACTTGGCGCCGCGCCAGGCACAAAAATGGCCTATGGCTGCAGATGGGTCCCATGCCCAAAGAGCCAGCAGGAAAACTATGCCTTGTTCTAAAGCTCTTTGGAACCGCTTGCGTAGCCCGACAGACCTGGGGCTGCGGGCTTTCCTGCTGCCTTCAGCCTCAAAACCACCCTTTCCCACTTGGCGCCGCGCCAGGCACAAAAATGGCCATACGGCTGGAGATGGGTCCCCCGCCCAAAGAGCCAGCAGGGAAAACTATGCCTTGTTCTAAAGCTCTTTGGGAACCGCTTGCGTAGCCGCACAGACCTGGGGGCTGCGGGCTTTCCTGCTGCCTTCAGCGTCAAAACCACCCTTTACCACTACGCACCGCGCCAGGCACAAAAATGGCCATACGGCTGGAAATAGGTCCCCCATCCAAAGAGCCAGCAGGGAAAACTATGCCTTCTTCTAAAGCTCTTTGGGAACCGCTTGCGTAGCCCCACAGACCTGGGGGCTGCAGGCTTTCCTGCTGCCTTCAACCTCAAAGCCACCCTTTCCCACTTGGCGCCCTATCAGGCACAAAAATGGCCTATGGATGGAGATGGGTCCCATGCCCAAAGAGCCAGCAGGGAAAACTATGCCTTGTTCTAAAGCTCTTTGGGAACCGCTTGCTTGGCCCCACAGACCTGGGGGCTGCAGGCTTTCCTCCTGCCTTCAGCCTCAAAACCACCCTTTCCCACTACGCACCGCGCCAGGCACAAAAATGGCCATACGGCTGGAGATGGGTCCCCCGCCCAAAGAGCTAGCAGGGAAAACTATGCCTTGTTCTAAAGCTCTTTGGGAACCACTTGCGTAGCCCCACAGACCTGGGGGCTGCGGGCTTTCCTGCTGCCTTCAGCCTCAACACCACCCTTTCCCACTTGGCGCCGGGCCAGGGACAAAAATGGCCATACGGCTGGAGATGGGTCCCCCGCCCAGAGAGCCAGCAAGGAAAATTATGCCTTGTTCTAAAGCTCTTTGGGAACCGCTTGCGTAGCCGCACAGACCTGGGGGCTGCGGGCTTTCCTGCTGCCTTCAGCCTCAAAGCCACCCTTTCCCACTTGGCGTCGCGCCAGGCACAAAAATGGCCTATGGCTGGAGATGGGTCCCATGCCCAAAGACCCAGCAGGGAAAACTATGCCTTGTTCTAAAGCTCTTTGGGAACCGCTTGCGTAGCCCCACAGACCTGGGGGCTGCAGGCTTTGCTGCTGCCTTCAGCCTCAAAGCCACCCTTTCCCACTTGGCGTCGTGCTAGGCACAAAAATGGCCATACGGCTGGAGATGGGTCCCCCGCCCAGAGAGCCAGCAAGGAAAATTATGCCTTGTTCTAAAGCTCTTTGGGAACCGCTTGCGTAGCCGCACAGACCTGGGGGCTGCGGGCTTTCCTGCTGCCTTCAGCCTCAAAGCCACCCTTTCCCACTTGGCGCCGCATCAGGCACAAAAATGGCCTATGGCTGGAGATGGGTCCCATGCCCAAAGAGCCAGCAAGGAAAACTATGCCTTGTTCTAAAGCTCTTTGGGAACCGCTTGCGTAGCCCCACAGACCTGGGGGCTGCAGGCTTTCCTGCTGCCTTCAGCCTCAAAGCCACCCTTTCCCACTTGGCACTCCATCAGGCAAAAAAATGGCCTATGGCTGGAGATCGGTCCCATGCCCAAAGACCCAGCAAGGAAAACTATGCCTTGTTCTAAAGCTCTTTGGGAACCGCTTGCGTGGCCCCACAGACGTGGGGGCTGCAGGCTTTGCTGCTGCCTTCAGCCTCAAAGCCACCCTTTCCCACTTGGTGCCGCGCCAGGCACAAAAACAGCCTATGGCTGCAGATGGGTGCCCCGCCCAGAGAGCCAGCAGGGAAAACTATGCCTTGTTCTAAAGCTCTTTGGGAACCGCTTGCGTAGCCCCACAGACCTGGGGGCTGCAGGCTTTCCTGCTGCCTTCAGCCTCGACAGCACCCTTTCCCACTTGGCGTCGCGCCAGGCAGAAAAATGGCCTATGGGTGGAGATGGGTCCCATGCCCAAAGAGCCAGCAGGTAAAACTATGCCTTGTTCTAAAGCTCTTTGGGAACCGCTTGCATAGCCCCACAGACCTGGGGGCTGTGGGCTTTCCTGCTGCCTTCAGCCTCGACACCACCCTTTCCCACTTGGCGCCGTGCCAGGCACAAAAATGGCCATACGGCTGGAGATGGGTCCCCCGCCCAAAGAGCCAGCAGGGAAAACTATGCCTTGTTCTAAAGCTCTTTGGGAACCGCTTGCGTAGCCCCACAGACCTGGGGGCTGCGGGCTTTGCTGCTGCCTTCAGCCTCAAAACCACCCTTTCCCGCTTCGCGCCGGGCCAGGCACAAAAATGGCCATACGGCTGGAGATGGGTCCCACGCCCAAAGAGCCAGCAGTGAAAACTATGCCTTGTTCTAAAGCTCTTTGGGAACCGCTTGCGTAGCCACACAGACCTGGGGGCTGCGGGCTTTCCTGCTGCCTTCAGCCTCGACACCACCCTTTCCCACTTGGCGCCGCGCCAGGCACAAAAATGGCCATACGGCTGGAGATGGGTCCCCCGCCCAAAGAGCCAGCAGGGAAAACTATGCCTTGTTCTAAAGCTCTTTGGGAACCGCTTGCATAGCCCCAAAGACCTGGGGGCTGCAGGCTCTCCTGCTGCCTTCAGCCTCAAAGCCACCCTTTCCCACTTGGCGCCGCGCTAGGCACAAAAATGGTCTATGGCTGGAGATGGGTCCCCCGCCCAAAGAGCCAGCAGGGAAAACTAGGCCTTGTTCTAAAGCTCTTTGGGAACCGCTTGCGTAGCCGCACAGACCTGGGGGCTGCAGGCTTTCCTGCTGCCTTCAGCCTCAAAGCCACCCTTTCCCACTACGCACCGCGCCAGGCACAAAAATGGCCTATGGCTGGAGATGGGTCCCATGCCCAAAGACCCAGCAAGGAAAACTATGCATTGTTCTAAAGCTCTTTGGGAACCGCTTGCGTAGCCCCACAGACCTGGGGGCTGCAGGCTTTCCTGCTGCCTTCAGCCTCAAAGCCACCCTTTCCCACTTGGCGTCGCGCTAGGCACAAATTGGCCATACGGCTGGAGATGGGTCCCCCGCCCAAAGAGCCAGCAGGGAAAACTATGCCTTGTTCTAAAGCTCTTTAGGAACCACTTGCGTAGCCCCACAGACCTGGGGGCTGCAGGCTTTCCTGCTGCCTTCAGACTCGACACCACCCTTTCCCACTTGGCGTCGCGCTAGGCACAAATTGGCCATACGGCTGGAGATGGGTCCCCCGCCCAAAGAGCCAGCAGGGAAAACTATGCCTTGTTCTAAAGCTCTTTGGGAACCGCTTGCGTAGCCCCACAGACCTGGGGGCTGCAGGCTTTCCTGCTGCCTTCAGACTCGACACCACCCTTTCCCACTTGGCATCGCGCCTGGCAGAAAAATGGCCTATGGCTGGAGATGGGTCCCATGCCCTAACAGCCTGCAGGGAAAACTATGCCTTGTTCTAAAGCTCTTTGGGAACCGCTTGCGTAGCCCCACAGACCTTAGGGCTGCAGGCTTTGCTCCTGCCTTCAGCCTCAAAGCCACCCTTTCACACTTGGCACCGCGCCAGGCACAAAAATGGCCATACGGCTGGAGATGGGTCCCCCGCCCAAAGAGCCAGCAGGGAAAACTATGCCTTGTTCTAAAGCTCTTTGGGAACCGCTTGCGTAGCCCTACAGACCTGGGGGCTGCGGGCTTTGCTGCTGCCTTCAGCCTCGACACCACCCTTTCCCACTTGGCGCCGTGCCAGGCACAAAAATGGCCATACGGCTGGAGATGGGTCCCCCGCCCAAAGAGCCAGCAGGGAAAACTATGCCTTGTTCTAAAGCTCTTTGGGAACCGCTTGCGTAGCCCCACAGACCTGGGGGCTGCGGGCTTTCCTGCTGCCTTCAGCCTCGACACCACCCTTTCCCACTTGGCGCCGCGCTAGGCACAAAAATGGCCATACGGCTGGAGATGGGTCCCCCGCCCAAAGAGCCAGCAGGGAAAACTATGCCTTCTTCTAAAGCTCTTTGGGAACCGCTTGCGTAGCCCCACAGACCTGGGGGCTGCGGGCTTTGCTGCTGCCTTCAGCCTCGACACCACCCTTTCCCACTTGGCGCCGCGCCAGGCACAAAAATGGCCATACGGCTGGAGATGGGTCCCCCGCCCAAAGAGCCAGCAGGGAAAATTATGCCTTGTTCTAAAGCTCTTTGGGAACCGCTTGCGTAGCCCCACAGACCTGGGGGCTGCGGGCTTTGCTGCTGCCTTCAGCCTCAAAGCCACCCTTTCCCACTTGGCGCCGGGCCAGGCACAAAAATTGCCATACGGCTGGAGATGGGTCCCATGCCAAAAGAGCCAGCAGGGAAGACTATGCCTTGTTCTAAAGCTCTTTGGGAACCGCTTGCGTAGCCCCACAGACCTGGGGGTTGCGGGCTTTCCTGCTTCCTTCAGCCTCAAAACCACCCTTTCCCACTAGGCACCGCGCCAGGCACAAAAATGGCCATACGATTGGAGATGGGTCCCCCGCCCAAAGAGCCAGCAGGGAAAACTATGCCTTGTTCTAAAGCTCTTTGGGAACCGCTTGCGTAGCCCCACAGACCTGGGGGCTGCAGGCTTTCCTGCTGCCTTCAGACTCGACACCACCCATTCCCACTTGGCGCCGCGCCAGGCACAAAAATGGCCATACGGCTGGAGATGGGTCCCCCGCCCAAAGAACAAGCAGGGAAAACTATGATTTGTTCTAAAGCTCTTTGGGAACCGCTTGCGTAGCCCCACAGACCTGGGGGCTGCGGGCTTTCCTGCTGCCTTCAGACTCGACACCACCCTTTCCCACTTGGCACCGCGCCAGGCACAAAAATGGCCATACAGCTGGAGATGGGTCCCCCGCCCAAAGAGCCAGCAGGGAAAACTATGCCTTGTTCTAAAGCTCTTTGGGAACCGCTTGCTTGGCCCCACAGACCTGGGGGCTGCAGGCTTTGCTGCTGCCTTCAACCTCAAAGCCACCCTTTTCCACTGGACACCGCATCAGGCACAAAAATGGCCATATGGCTGGAGATGGGTCCCCCGCCCAAAGAGCCAGCAAGGAAAACTATGCCTTGTTCTAAAGCTCTTTGGGAACCACTTGCGTAGCTCCACAGACCTGGGAGCTGCGGGCTTTCCTGCTGCCTTCAGCCTCGACACCACCCTTTCCCACTGGGCGCCGCGCCAGGCACAAAAATGGCCATACGGCTGGAGATGGGTCCCCCGCCCAAGGAGCCAGCAGGGAAAACTATGCCTTGTTCTAAAGCTCTTTGGGAACCGCTTGCGTAGCCCCACAGACCTGGGGGCTGCAGGCTTTCCTGCTGCCTTCAGCCTCAAAGCCACCCTTTCCCACTTGGCGTCGCGCCAGGCACAAAAATGGCCTATGGCTGGAGATGGGTCCCCCGCCCAAAGAGCCAGCAGGGAAAACTATGCCTTGTTCTAAAGCTCTTTGGGAACCGCTTGCGTAGCCCCACACACCTGGGGGCTGTGGGCTTTCCTTCTGCCTTCATGTTCGACAACACCCTTTCCCACTTGGCGCCGCGCCAGGCACAAAAATGGCCATACGGCTGGAGATGGGTCCCCCGCCCAAAGAGCCAGCAGGGAAAACTATGCCTTGTTCTAAAGCTCTTTGGGAACCGCTTGCGTAGCCCCACAGACCTGGGGGCTGCAGGCTTTCCTGCTGCCTTCAGGCTCGACAGCACCCTTTCCCACTTGGCACTGCGCCAGGCACAAAAATGGCCTATGGCTGGAGATGGGTCCCCCGCCCAAAGAACAAGCAGCGGAAACTATGCCTTGTTCTAAAGCTCTTTGGGAACCGCTTGCATAGCCTAAGAGACTTGGGGGCTGCAGACTTTCCTGCTGCCTTCAGCCTCAAAGCCACCCTTTCCCATTTGGCGCCGCGGTAGGCACAAAAATGGCCATACGGCTGGAGATGGGTTCCATGCCCAAAGAGCCAGCAGGGAAAACTATGCCTTGTTCTAAAGCTCTTTGGGAACCGCTTGCGTAGCCCTACAGACCTGGGGGCTTCGGGCTTTGCTGCTGCCTTCAGCCTCGACACCACCCTTTCCCACTTGGCGCCGGGCCAGGCACAAAAATGGCCTATGGCTGGAGATGGGTCCCATGCCCAAAGAGCCAGCAAGGAAAACTATGCCTTCTTCTAAAGCTCTTTGGGAACCGCTTGCGTAGCCCCACAGACCTGGGGGCTGCGGGCTTTCCTGCTGCCTTCAGCCTCAAAGCCACCCTTTCCCACTACGCACCGCGCCAGGCACAAAAATGGCCTATGACTGGAGATGGGTCCCATGCCCAAAGAGCCATCACGGAAAACTATGCCTTGTTCTAAAGCTCTTTGGGAACTGCTTGCGTAGCCCCACAGACCTGGGGGCTGCAGGCTTTCCTGCTGCCTTCAGCCTCAAAACCACCCTTTCACACTACGCACCGCGCCAGGCACAAAAATGGCCATACGGCTGGAGATGGGTCCCCCGCCCAAAGAGCCAGCAGGGAAAACTATGCCTTGTTCTAAAGCTCTTTGGGAACCGCTTGCGTAGCCCCACAGACCTGGGGGCTGCAGGCTTTCCTGCTGCCTTCAGACTCGACACCACCCATTCCCACTTGGCGCCGCGCCAGGCACAAAAATGGCCATACGGCTGGAGATGGGTCCCCCGCCCAAAGAACAAGCAGGGAAAACTATGATTTGTTCTAAAGCTCTTTGGGAACTGCTTGCGTAGCCCCACAGACCTGGGGGCTGCGGGCTTTCCTGCTGCCTTCAGACTCGACACCACCCTTTCCCACTTGGCACCGCGCCAGGCACAAAAATGGCCATACAGCTGGAGATGGGTCCCCCGCCCAAAGAGCCAGCAGGGAAAACTATGCCTTGTTCTAAAGCTCTTTGGGAACCGCTTGCGTAGCCCCACAGACCTGGGGGCTGCAGGCTTTGCTGCTGCCTTCAACCTCAAAGCCACCCTTTTCCACTGGACACCGCATCAGGCACAAAAATGGCCATATGGCTGGAGATGGGTCCCCTGCCCAAAGAGCCAGCAAGGAAAACTATGCCTTGTTCTAAAGCTCTTTGGGAACCACTTGCGTAGCTCCACAAACCTGGGAGCTGCGGGCTTTCCTGCTGCCTTCAGCCTCGACACCACCCTTTCCCACTGGGCGCCGCGCCAGGCACAAAAATGGCCATACGGCTGGAGATGGGTCCCCCGCCCAAGGAGCCAGCACGGAAAACTATGCCTTGTTCTAAAGCTCTTTGGGAACCGCTTGCGTAGCCCCACAGACCTGGGGGCTGCAGGCTTTCCTGCTGCCTTCAACCTCGACACCACCCTTTCCCACTTGGCGTCGCGCCAGGCACAAAAATGGCCTATGGCTGGAGATGGGTCCCCCGCCCAAAGAGCCAGCAGGGAAAACTATGCCTTGTTCTAAAGCTCTTTGGGAACCGCTTGCGTAGCCCCACAGACCTGGGGGCTGTGGGCTTTCCTGCTGCCTTCAGCCTCGACACCACCCTTTCCCACTTGGCGCCGAGCCAGGCACAAAAATGGCCATACGGCTGGAGATGGGTCCCCCGCCCAAAGAGCCAGCAGGGAAAACTATGCCTTGTTCTAAAGCTCTTTGGGAACCGCTTGCGTAGCCCCACAGACCTGGGGGCTGCGGGCTTTCCTGCTGCCTTCAGCCTCAAAGCCACCCTTTCCCACTTGGCGCCGCGCCAGGCACAAAAATGGCCTATGGCTGGATATGGGTCCCCCCGCCCAAAGAGCCAGCAGGGAAAACTATGCCTTGTTCTAAAGCTCTTTGGGAACCACTTGCGTAGCCCCACAGACGTGGGGCCTGCAGGCTTTCCTGCTGCCTTCAGCCTCGACACCACCCTTTCCCACTTGGCGCCGCGCCAGGCACAAAAATGGCCTATGGCTGGAGATGGGTCCCCCGCCCAAAGAGCCAGCAGGGAAAACTATGCCTTGTTCTAAAGCTCTTTGGGAAACGCTTGCGTAGCCCCACAGACCTGGGGGCTGCGGGCTTTCCTGCTGCCTTCAGCCTCGACACCACCCTTTCCCACTTGGCACTGCGCCAGGCACAAAAATGGCCTATGGCTGGAGATGGGTCCCCGGCCCAGAGAGCCAGCAGGGAAGACTATGCCTTGTTCTAAAGCTCTTTGGGAACCGCTTGCGTAGCCCCACAGACCTGGGGGCTGCAGGCTTTCCTGCTGCCTTCAGCCTCAAAGCCACCCTTTCCCATTTGGCGCCGCGCTAGGCACAAAAATGGCCATACGGCTGGAGATGGGTCCCCCGCCCAAAGAGCCAGCAGGGAAAACTATGCCTTGTTCTAAAGCTCTTTGGGAACCGCTTGCGTAGCCCCACAGACCTGGGGGCTGCGGGCTTTCCTGCTGCCTTCAGCCTCAAAACCACCCTTTCCCACTTGGCGCCGCGCCAGGCACAAAAATGGCCATACGGCTGGAGATGGGTCCCATGCCCAAAGAGCCAGCAGGGAAAACTATGCCTTGTTCTAAAGCTCTTTGGGAACCGCTTGTGTAGCCCCACAGACCTGGGGGCTGCAGGCTTTCCTGCTGCCTTCAACCTCGACACCACCCTTTCCCACTTGGCGTCGCGCCAGGCACAAAAATGGCCTATGGCTGGAGATGGGTCCCATGCCCAAAGAGCCAGCAGGGAAAACTATGCCTTGTTCTAAAGCTCTTTGGGAACCGCTTGCGTAGCCCCACAGACCTGGGGGCTGCGGGCTTTCCTGCTGCCTTCAGCCTCGACAACACCCTTTCCCACTTGGCGTCGCGCCAGGCACAAAAATGGCCTATGGCTGGAGATGGGTCTCCCGCCCAAAGAGCCAGTAGGGAAAACTATGCCTTGTTCTAAAGCTCTTTGGGAACCGCTTGCGTAGCCCCACAGACCTGGGGGCTGCGGGCTTTCCTGCTGCCTTCAGCGTCAAAGCCACCCTTTCCCACTTGGCGTCGTGCCAGGCACAAAAATGGCCATATGTCTGCAGATGGGTCCCCCGCCCAAAGAGCCAGCAGGGAAAACTATGCCTTGTTCTAAAGCTCTTTGGGAACCGCTTGCGTAGCCCCACAGACCTGGGGGCTGCGGGCTTTCCTGCTGTCTTCAGCCTCAAAGCAACCCTTTCCCACTTGGCGCCGCGCCAGGCACAAAAATGGCCATACGGCTGGAGATGGGTCCCCCGCCCAAAGAGCCAGCAGGGAAAACTATGCCTTGTTCTAAAGCTCTTTGGGAACCGCTTGTGTGGCCCCACAGACCTGGGGGCTGCGGGCTTTCCTGCTGCCTTCAGCCTCGACAACACCCTTTCCCACTTGGCGTCGCGCCAGGCACAAAAATGGCCTATGGCTGGAGATGGGTCTCCCGCCCAAAGAGCCAGCAGGGAAAACTATGCCTTGTTCTAAAGCTCTTTGGGAACCGCTTTCGTAGCCGCACAGACCTGGGGGCTGCGGGCTTTGCTGCTGCCTTCAGCCTCAAAGCCACCCTTTCCCACTTTGCGCCGGGCCAGGCGCAAAAATGGCCGTACGGCTGGAGATGGGTCCCCCGCCCAAAGAGCCAGCAGGGAAAACTATGCCTTGTTCTAAAGATCTTTGTGATCCGCTTGTGTAGCCGCACAGACCTGGGGGCTGCAGGCTTTCCTGCTGCCTTCAGCCTCAAAACCATCCTATGCCACTACGCACCGCGCCAGGCACAAAAATAGCCATACGGCTGGAGATGGGTCCCCCGCCCAAAGAGCCAGCAGTGAAAACTATGCCTTGTTCTAAAGCTCTTTGTGATCCGCTTGTGTAGCCGCACAGACCTGGGGGCTGCAGGCTTTCCTGCTGCCTTCAGCCTCGACAGCACCCTTTCCCACTTGGCTTCGTGCCAGGCACAAAAATGGCCTATGGCTGGAGATGGGTCCCATGCCCAGAGAGCCAGCAGGGAAAACTATGCCTTGTTCTAAAGCTCTTTGGGAACCGCTTGCGTAGCCCCACAGACCTGGGGGCTGCAGGCTTTCCTGCTGCCTTCAACCTCGACACCACCCTTTCCCACTTGGCGTCGTGCCAGGCACAAAAATGGCCTATGGCTGGAGATGGGTCCCATGCCCAAAGAGCCAGCAGGGAAAACTATGCCTTGTTCTAAAGCTCTTTGGGAACCGCTTGCGTAGCCCCACAGACCTGGGGGCTGCGGGCTTTCCTGCTGCCTTCAGCCTCGACAACACCCTTTCCCACTTGGCGTCGCGCCAGGCACAAAAATGGCCTATGGCTGGAGATGCGTCTCCCGCCCAAAGAGCCAGTAGGGAAAACTATGCCTTGTTCTAAAGCTCTTTGGGAACCGCTTGCGTAGCCCCACAGACCTGGGGGCTGCGGGCTTTCCTGCTGCCTTCAGCGTCAAAGCCACCCTTTCCCACTTGGCGTCGTGCCAGGCACAAAAATGGCCATATGTCTGCAGATGGGTCCCCCGCCCAAAGAGCCAGCAGGGAAAACTATGCCTTGTTCTAAAGCTCTTTGGGAACCGCTTGCGTAGCCCCACAGACCTGGGGGCTGCGGGCTTTCCTGCTGTCTTCAGCCTCAAAGCAACCCTTTCCCACTTGGCGCCCTATCAGGCACAAAAATGGCCTATGGATGGAGATGGGTCCCATGCCTAAAGAGCCAGCAGGGAAAACTATGCCTTGTTCTAAAGCTCTTTGGGAACTGCTTGCGTAGCCCCACAGACCTGGGGGCTGCGGGCTTTGCTGCTGCCTTCAGCCTCAAAGCCACCCTTTCCCACTTGGCGCCGCGCCAGGCACAAAAATGGCCATACGGCTGGAGATGGGTCCCCCGCCCAAAGAGCCAGCAGGGAAAACTATGCCTTGTTCTAAAGCTCTTTGGGAACCGCTTGTGTGGCCCCACAGACCTGGGGGCTGCGGGCTTTCCTGCTGCCTTCAGCCTCGACAACACCCTTTCCCACTTGGCGTCGCGCCAGGCACAAAAATGGCCTATGGCTGGAGATGGGTCTCCCGCCCAAAGAGCCAGCAGGGAAAACTATGCCTTGTTCTAAAGCTCTTTGGGAACCGCTTTCGTAGCCGCACAGACCTGGGGGCTGCGGGCTTTCCTGCTGCCTTCAGCCTCAAAGCCACCCTTTCCCACTTTGCGCCGGGCCAGGCGCAAAAATGGCCGTACGGCTGGAGATGGGTCCCCCGCCCAAAGAGCCAGCAGGGAAAACTATGCCTTGTTCTAAAGATCTTTGTGATACGCTTGTGTAGCCGCACAGACCTGGGGGCTGCAGGCTTTCCTGCTGCCTTCAGCCTCAAAACCATCCTATGCCACTACGCACCGCGCCAGGCACAAAAATAGCCATACGGCTGGAGATGGGTCCCCCGCCCAAAGAGCCAGCAGTGAAAACTATGCCTTGTTCTAAAGCTCTTTGTGATCCGCTTGTGTAGCCGCACAGACCTGGGGGCTGCAGGCTTTCCTGCTGCCTTCAGCCTCAAAACCATCCTATGCCACTACGCACCGCGCCAGGCACAAAAATAGCCTTACGGCTGGAGATGGGTCCCCCGCCCAAAGAGCCAGCAGGGAAAACTATGCCTTGTTCTAAAGCTCTTTGGGAACCGCTTGCGTAGCCCCACACACCTGGGGGCTGCAGGCTTTCCTGCTGCCTTCAGCCTCGACAGCACCCTTTCCCACTTGGCTTCGTGCCAGGCACAAAAATGGCCTATGGCTGGAGATGGGTCCCATGCCCTAAGAGCCAGCTGGGAAAACTATGCCTTGTTCTAAAGCTCTTTGGGAACCGCTTGCGTAGCACCACAGACCTGGGGGCTGCAGGCTTTGCTCCTGCCTTCAGCCTCGACACCACCCTTTCCCACTTGGCGCCGCGCCAGGCACAAAAATGGCCATACGGCTGGAGATGGGTCCCCCGCCCAAAGAGCCAGCAGGGAAAATTATGCCTTGTTCTAAAGCTCTTTGGGAACCGCTTGCGTAGCCCCACAGACCTGGGGGCTGCGGGCTTTGCTGCTGCCTTCAGCCTTAAAGCCACCCTTTCCCACTTGGCGCCGGGCCAGGCACAAAAATTGCCATACGGCTGGAGATGGGTCCCATGCCAAAAGAGCCAGCAGGGAAGACTATGCCTTGTTCTAAAGCTCTTTGGGAACCGCTTGCGTAGCCCCACAGACCTGGGGGTTGCGGGCTTTCCTGCTTCCTTCAGCCTCAAAACCACCCTTTCCCACTACGCAGCGCGCCAGGCACAAAAATGGCCATACGATTGGAGATGGGTCCCCCGCCCAAAGAGCCAGCAGGGAAAACTATGCCTTGTTCTAAAGCTCTTTGGGAACCGCTTGCGTAGCCCCACAGACCTGGGGGCTGCAGGCTTTCCTGCTGCCTTCAGCCTCGACACCACCCATTCCCACTTGGCGCCGCGCCAGGCACAAAAATGGCCATACGGCTGGAGATGGGTCCCCCGCCCAAAGAACAAGCAGGGAAAACTATGATTTGTTCTAAAGCTCTTTGGGAACCGCTTGCGTAGCCCCACAGACCTGGGGGCTGCGGGCTTTCCTGCTGCCTTCAGACTCGACACCACCCTTTCCCACTTGGCACCGCGCCAGGCACAAAAATGGCCATACAGCTGGAGATGGGTCCCCCGCCCAAAGAGCCAGCAGGGAAAACTATGCCTTGTTCTAAAGCTCTTTGGGAACCGCTTGCGTAGCCCCACAGACCTGGGGGCTGCAGGCTTTGCTGCTGCCTTCAACCTCAAAGCCACCCTTTTCCACTGGACACCGCATCAGGCACAAAAATGGCCATATGGCTGGAGATGGGTCCCCTGCCCAAAGAGCCAGCAAGGAAAACTATGCCTTGTTCTAAAGCTCTTTGGGAACCACTTGCGTAGCTCCACAGACCTGGGAGCTGCGGGCTTTCCTGCTGCCTTCAGCCTCGACACCACCCTTTCCCACTTGGCGCCGCGCCAGGCACAAAAATGGCCATACGGCTGGAGATGGGTCCCCCGCCCAAGGAGCCAGCTGGGAAAACTATGCCTTGTTCTAAAGCTCTTTGGGAACCGCTTGCGTAGCCCCACAGACCTGGGGGCTGCAGGCTTTCCTGCTGCCTTCAACCTCGACACCACCCTTTCCCATTTGGCGTCGCGCCAGGCACAAAAATGGCCTATGGCTGGAGATGGGTCCCCCGCCCAAAGAGCCAGCAGGGAAAACTATGCCTTGTTCTAAAGCTCTTTGGGAACCGCTTGCGTAGCCCCACACACCTGGGGGCTGTGGGCTTTCCTTCTGCCTTCATGTTCGACAACACCCTTTCCCACTTGGCGCCGCGCCAGGCACAAAAATGGCCATACGGCTGGAGATGGGTCCCCCACCCAAAGAGCCAGCTGGGAAAACTATGCCTTGTTCTAAAGCTCTTTGGGAACCGCTTGCGTAGCCCCACAGACCTGGGGGCTGCAGGCTTTCCTGCTGCCTTCAGGCTCGACAGCACCCTTTCCCACTTGGCACTGCGCCAGGCACAAAAATGGCCTATGGCTGGAGATGGGTCCCATGCCCAAAGAACAAGCAGCGGAAACTATGCCTTGTTCTAAAGCTCTTTGGGAACCGCTTGCATAGCCTAAGAGACTTGGGGGCTGCAGACTTTCCTGCTGCCTTCAGCCTCAAAGCCACCCTTTCCCATTTGGCGCCGCGGTAGGTACCAAAATGGCCATACGGCTGGAGATGGGTTCCATGCCCAAAGAGCCAGCAGGGAAAACTATGCCTTGTTCTAAAGCTCTTTGGGAACCGCTTGCGTAGCCCTACAGACCTGGGGGCTTCGGGCTTTGCTGCTGCCTTCAGCCTCGACACCACCCTTTCCCACTTGGCGCCGGGCCAGGCACAAAAATGGCCTATGGCTGGAGATGGGTCCCATGCCCAAAGAGCCAGCAAGGAAAACTATGCCTTCTTCTAAAGCTCTTTGGGAACCGCTTGCGTAGCCCCACAGACCTGGGGGCTGCGGGCTTTCCTGCTGCCTTCAGCCTCAAAGCCACCCTTTCACACTACGCACCGCGCCAGGCACAAAAATGGCCATACGGCTGGAGATGGGTCCCCCGCCCAAAGAGCCAGCAGGGAAAACTATGCCTTGTTCTAAAGCTCTTTGGGAACCGCTTGCGTAGCCCCACAGACCTGGGGGCTGTGGGCTTTCCTGCTGCCTTCAGCCTCGACACCACCCTTTCCCACTTGGCGCCGGGCCAGGCACAAAAATGGCCATACGGCTGGAGATGGGTCCCCCGCCCAAAGAGCCAGCAGGGAAAACTATGCCTTGTTCTAAAGCTCTTTGGGAACCGCTTGCGTAGCCCCACAGACCTGGGGGCTGCAGGCTTTCCTGCTGCCTTCAGCCTCAAAGCCACCCTTTCACACTTGGCGCCGCGCCAGGCACAAAAATGGCCTATGGCTGGATATGGGTCCCCCGCCCAAAGAGCCAGCAGGGAAAACTATGCCTTGTTCTAAAGCTCTTTGGGAACCACTTGCGTAGCCCCACAGACGTGGGGCCTGCAGGCTTTCCTGCTGCCTTCAGCCTCGACACCACCCTTTCCCACTTGGCGCCGCGCCAGGCACAAAAATGGCCTATGGCTGGAGATGGGTCCCCCGCCCAAAGAGCCAGCAGGGAAAACTATGCCTTGTTCTAAAGCTCTTTGGGAAACGCTTGCGTAGCCCCACAGACCTGGGGGCTGCGGGCTTTCCTGCTGCCTTCAGCCTCGACACCACCCTTTCCCACTTGGCACTGCGCCAGGCACAAAAATGGCCTATGGCTGGAGATGGGTCCCCCGCCCAGAGAGCCAGCAGGGAAGACTATGCCTTGTTCTAAAGCTCTTTGGGAACCGCTTGCGTAGCCCCACAGACCTGGGGGCTGCAGACTTTCCTGCTGCCTTCAGCCTCAAAGCCACCCTTTCCCATTTGGCGCCGCGCTAGGCACAAAAATGGCCATACGGCTGGAGATGGGTCCCCCGCCCAAAGAGCCAGCAGGGAAAACTATGCCTTGTTCTAAAGCTCTTTGGGAACCGCTTGCGTAGCCCCACAGACCTGGGGGCTGCGGGCTTTCCTGCTGCCTTCAGCCTCAAAACCACCCTTTCCCACTTGGCGCCGCGCCAGGCACAAAAATGGCCATACGGCTGGAGATGGGTCCCATGCCCAAAGAGCCAGCAGGGAAAACTATGCCTTGTTCTAAAGCTCTTTGGGAACCGCTTGTGTAGCCCCACAGACCTGGGGGCTGCAGGCTTTCCTGCTGCCTTCAACCTCGACACCACCCTTTCCCACTTGGCGTCGCGCCAGGCACAAAAATGGCCTATGGCTGGAGATGGGTCCCATGCCCAAAGAGCCAGCAGGGAAAACTATGCCTTGTTCTAAAGCTCTTTGGGAACCGCTTGCGTAGCCCCACAGACCTGGGGGCTGCGGGCTTTCCTGCTGCCTTCAGCCTCGACAACACCCTTTCCCACTTGGCGTCGCGCCAGGCACAAAAATGGCCTATGGCTGGAGATGGGTCTCCCGCCCAAAGAGCCAGTAGGGAAAACTATGCCTTGTTCTAAAGCTCTTTGGGAACCGCTTGCGTAGCCGCACAGACCTGGGGGCTGCGGGCTTTCCTGCTGCCTTCAGCGTCAAAGCCACCCTTTCCCACTTGGCGTCGTGCCAGGCACAAAAATGGCCATATGTCTGCAGATGGGTCCCCCGCCCAAAGAGCCAGCAGGGAAAACTATGCCTTGTTCTAAAGCTCTTTGGGAACCGCTTGCGTAGCCCCACAGACCTGGGGGCTGCGGGCTTTCCTGCTGTCTTCAGCCTCAAAGCAACCCTTTCCCACTTGGCGCCCTATCAGGCACAAAAATGGCCTATGGATGGAGATGGGTCCCATGCCTAAAGAGCCAGCAGGGAAAACTATGCCTTGTTCTAAAGCTCTTTGGGAACTGCTTGCGTAGCCCCACAGACCTGGGGGCTGCGGGCTTTGCTGCTGCCTTCAGCCTCAAAGCCACCCTTTCCCACTTGGCGCCGCGCCAGGCACAAAAATGGCCATACGGCTGGAGATGGGTCCTCCGCCCAAAGAGCCAGCAGGGAAAACTATGCCTTGTTCTAAAGCTCTTTGGGAACCGCTTGTGTGGCCCCACAGACCTGGGGGCTGCGGGCTTTCCTGCTGCCTTCAGCCTCGACAACACCCTTTCCCACTTGGCGTCGCGCCAGGCACAAAAATGGCCTATGGCTGGAGATGGGTCTCCCGCCCAAAGAGCCAGCAGGGAAAACTATGCCTTGTTCTAAAGCTCTTTGGGAACCGCTTTCGTAGCCGCACAGACCTGGGGGCTGCGGGCTTTCCTGCTGCCTTCAGCCTCAAAGCCACCCTTTCCCACTTTGCGCCGGGCCAGGCGCAAAAATGGCCGTACGGCTGGAGATGGGTCCCCCGCCCAAAGAGCCAGCAGGGAAAACTATGCCTTGTTCTAAAGATCTTTGTGATCCGCTTGTGTAGCCGCACAGACCTGGGGGCTGCAGGCTTTCCTGCTGCCTTCAGCCTCAAAACCATCCTATGCCACTACGCACCGCGCCAGGCACAAAAATAGCCATACGGCTGGAGATGGGTCCCCCGCCCAAAGAGCCAGCAGTGAAAACTATGCCTTGTTCTAAAGCTCTTTGTGATCTGCTTGTGTAGCCGCACAGACCTGGGGGCTGCAGGCTTTCCTGCTGCCTTCAGCCTCAAAACCATCCTATGCCACTACGCACCGCGCCAGGCACAAAAATAGCCATACGGCTGGAGATGGGTCCCCCGCCCAAAGAGCCAGCAGGGAAAACTATGCCTTGTTCTAAAGCTCTTTGGGAACCGCTTGCGTAGCCCCACACACCTGGGGGCTGCAGGCTTTCCTGCTGCCTTCAGCCTCGACAGCACCCTTTCCCACTTGGCTTCGTGCCAGGCACAAAAATGGCCTATGGCTGGAGATGGGTCCCATGCCCTAAGAGCCAGCTGGGAAAACTATGCCTTGTTCTAAAGCTCTTTGGGAACCGCTTGCTTGGCCCCACAGACCTGGGGGCTGCAGTCTTTGCTGCTGCCTTCAGCCTCGACACCACCCTTTCCCACTTGGCGCCCTATCAGGCACAAAAATGGCCATACGGCTGGAGATGGGTCCCCCGCCCAGAGAGCCAGCAGGGAAAACTATGCCTTGTTCTAAAGCTCTTTGGGAACCGCTTGCGTAGCCGCACAGACCTGGGGGCTGCGGGCTTTCCTGCTGCCTTCAGCCTCGACAGCACCCTTTCCCACTTGGCGCCCTATCAAGCACAAAAATGGCCTATGGCTGGAGATGGGTCCCATGCCCAAAGAGCCAGCAGGGAAAACTATGCCTTGTTCTAAAGCTCTTTGGAAACCGCTTGCGTAGCCCCACACACGTGGGGGCTGCGGGCTTTCCTGCTGCCTTCAGCCTCAAAACCACCCTTTCCCACTTGGCGCTGCGCCAGGCACAAAAATGGCCATATGGCTGGAGATGGGTCCCCCGCCCAAAGAGCCAGCAGGGAAAATTATGCCTTGTTCTAAAGCTCTTTGGGAACCGCTTGCGTAGCCCCACAGACCTGGGGGCTGCGGGCTTTCCTGCTGCCTTCAAGCCTCAAAGCCACCCTTTCCCACTGGGCGCCAGGCCAGGCACAAAAATGGCCTATGGCTGGAGATGGGTCCCCCGCCCAAAGAGCCAGCAGGGAAAACTATGCCTTGTTCTAAAGCTCTTTGGGAACTGCTTGCGTAGCCCCACAGACCTGGGGGCTGCGGGCTTTCCTGCTGCCTTCAGCCTCGACACCACCCTTTCCCACTTGGCACTGCTCCAGGCTCAAAAATGGCCATACGGCTGGAGATGGGTCCCCCGCCCAGAGAGCCAGCAGGGAAAACTATGCCTTGTTCTAAAGCTCTTTGGGAACCGCTTGCGTAGCCCCACAGACCTGGGGGCTGCGGGCTTTCCTGCTGCCTTCAGCCTCAAAGCCACCCTTTCGCACTTGGGGCTTCGCCAGGCACAAAAATGGCCATATGGCTGGAGATGGGTCCCCCGCCCAAAGAGCGAGCAGGGAAAACTATGCCTTGTTCTAAAGCTCTTTGGGAACCGCTTGCGTAGCCCCACAGACCTGGGGGCTGCGGGCTTTCCTGCTGCCTTCAGCCTCAAAGCCACCCTTTCCCACTTGGCGCCGGGCCAGGGACAAAAATGGCCATACGGCTGGAGATGGGTCCCCATGCCCAAAGAGCCAGCAGGGAAAACTATGCCTTGTTCTAAAGCTCTTTGGGAACCGCTTGCTTGGCCCCACAGACCTGGGGGCTGCAGGCTTTGCTGCTGCCTTCAGCCTCGACACCACCCTTACCCACTTGGCGCCGCGCCAGGCACAAAAATGGCCATACGGCTGGAGATGGGTCCCCCGCCCAAAGAGCCAGCAGGGAAAACTATGCCTTGTTCTAAAGCTCTTTGGGAACCGCTTGCGTAGCCCCACAGACCTGGGGGCTGCGGGCTTTCCTGCTGCCTTCAGCCTCAAAACCACCCTTTCCCACTACGCACCGCGCCAGGCACAAAAATGGCCATACGGCTGGAGATGGGTCCCCCGCCCAAAGAGCCAGCAGGGAAAACTATGCCTTGTTCTAAAGCTCTTTGGGAACCGCTTGCTTGGCCCCACAGACGTGGGGGCTGCGGGCTTTCCTGCTGCCTTCAGCCTCAAAACCACCCTTTCCCACTACGCACCGCGTCAGGCACAAAAATGGCCTATGGCTGGAGATGGGTCCCCCGCCCAAAGAGACAGCAGGGAAAATTATGCCTTGTTCTAAAGCTCTTTGGGAACTGCTTGCGTAGTCCCACAGACCTGGGGGCTGCGGGCTTTCCTGCTGCCTTCAGCCTCAAAACCACCCTTTCCCACTACGCACCGCGCTAGGCATAGAAATAGCCATACGACTGGAGATGGGTCCCCCGCCCAAAGAGCCAGCAGGGAAAACTATGCCTTGTTCTAAAGCTCTTTGGGAACCGCTTGCATAGCCCCACAGACCTGGGGGCTGCAGGCTTTGCTGCTGCCTTCAGCCTCAAAACCACCCTTTCCCACTTGGCGCCGCGTCAGGCACAAAAATGGCCATACGGCTGGAGATGGGTCCCCCGCCCAGAGAGCCAGCAGGGAAAACTATGCCTTCTTCTAAAGCTCTTTGGGAACCGCTTGCGTAGCCGCACAGACCTGGGGGCTGCGGGCTTTCCTGCTGCCTTCAGCGTCAAAACCACCCTTTCCCACTTGGCGCCCTATCAAGCACAAAAATGGCCATACGGCTGGAGATGGGTCCCCCGCCCAAAGAGCCAGCAGGGAAAACTATGCCTTGTTCTAAAGCTCTTTGGGAACCGCTTGCGTAGCCCCACAGACCTGGGGGTGTGGGCTTTGCTGCTGCCTTCAGCCTCAAAGCCACCGTTTCCCGCTTGGCGCCGGGCCAGGCACAAAAATGGCCATACGGCTGGAGATGGGTCCCCCGCCCAAAGAGCCAGCAGGGAAAACTATGCCTTGTTCTAAAGCTCTTTGGGAACCGCTTGCGTAGCCCCACAGACCTGGGGGCTGCGGGCTTTCCTGTTGCCTTCAGCCTCAAAACCACCCTTTCCCACTTGGCGCCGCGCCAGGCACAAAAATGGCCATACGGCTGGAGATGGGTCCCCCGCCCAAAGAGCCAGCAGGGAAAACTATGCCTTGTTCTAAAGCTCTTTGGGAACCGCTTGCGTAGCCCCACAGACCTGGGGGCTGCGGGCTTTCCTGCTGCCTTCAGCCTCGACACCACCCTTTCCCACTTGGCGCCGCGCCAGGCACAAAAATGGCCATACGGCTGGAGATGGGTCCCCCGCCCAGAGAGCCAGCAAGGAAAATTATGCCTTGTTCTAAAGCTCTTTGGGAACCGCTTGCGTAGCCCCACAGACCTGGGGGCTGCGGGCTTTGCTGCTGCCTTCAGCCTCAAAGCCACCCTTTCCCACTTGGCGTCGCGCTAGGCACAAAAATGGCCATACGGCTGGAGATGGGTCCCCCGCCCAGAGAGCCAGCAAGGAAAATTATGCCTTGTTCTAAAGCTCTTTGGGAACCGCTTGCGTAGCCGCACAGACCTGGGGGCTGCGGGCTTTCCTGCTGCCTTCAGCCTCAAAGCCACCCTTTCCCACTTGGCGCCGCATCAGGCACAAAAATGGCCTATGGCTGGAGATGGGTCCCATGCCCAAAGAGCCAGCAAGGAAAACTATGCCTTGTTCTAAAGCTCTTTGGGAACCGCTTGCGTAGCCCCACAGACCTGGGGGCTGCAGGCTTTCCTGCTGCCTTCAGCCTCAAAGCCACCCTTTCCCACTTGGCACTCCATCAGGTAAAAAAAATGATCTATGGCTGGAGATCGGTCCCATGCCCAAAGACCCAGCAAGGAAAACTATGCCTTGTTCTAAAGCTCTTTGGGAACCGCTTGCGTGGCCCCACAGACGTGGGGCCTGCAGGCTTTGCTGCTGCCTTCAGCCTCAAAGCCACCCTTTCCCACTTGGCGCCGCGCCAGGCACAAAAATGGCCTATGGCTGGAGATGGGTCCCATGCCCAAAGAGCCAGCAGGGAAAACTATGCCTTGTTCTAAAGCTCTTTGGGAACCGCTTGCTTGGCCCCACAGACCTGGGGGCTGCAGGCTTTGCTGCTGCCTTCAGCCTCGACACCACCCTTTCCCACTTGGCGCCGCGCCAGGCACAAAAATGGCCATACGGCTGGAGATGGGTCCCCCGCCCAAAGAGCCAGCAGGGAAAACTATGCCTTGTTCTAAAGCTCTTTGGGAACCGCTTGCGTAGCCGCACAGACCTGGGGGCTGCGGGCTTTCCTGCTGCCTTCAGCGTCAAAACCACCCTTTACCACTACGCACCGCGCCAGGCACAAAAATGGCCATACGGCTGGAAATGGGTCCCCCGTCCAAAGAGCCAGCAGGGAAAACTATGCCTTCTTCTAAAGCTCTTTGGGAACCGCTTGCGTAGCCCCACAGACCTGGGGGCTGCAGGCTTTCCTGCTGCCTTCAGCCTCAAAGCCACCCTTTCCCACTTGGCGCCCTATCAGGCACAAAAATGGCCTATGGCTGGAGATGGGTCCCATGCCCAAAGAGCCATCAGGGAAAACTATGCCTTGTTCTAAAGCTCTTTGGGAACCGCTTGCTTGGCCCCACAGACCTGGGGGCTGCAGGCTTTCCTGCTGCCTTCAGCCTCAAAACCACCCTTTCCCACTACGCACCGCGCCAGGCACAAAAATGGCCATACGGCTTTAGATGGGTCCCCCGCCCAAAGAGCCAGCAGGGAAAACTATGCCTTGTTCTAAAGCTCTTTGGGAACCGCTTGCGTAGCCCCACAGACCTGGGGGCTGCGGGCTTTCCTGCTGCCTTCAGCCTCGACACCACCCTTTCCCACTTGGCGCCGCGCCAGGCACAAAAATTGCCATACGGCTGGAGATGGGTCCCCCGCCCAGAGAGCCAGCAAGGAAAATTATGCCTTGTTCTAAAGCTCTTTGGGAACCGCTTGCGTAGCCCCACAGACCTGGCGCTGCGGGCTTTCCTGCTGCCTTCAGCCTCAAAGCCACCCTTTCCCACTTGGTGTCGCGCCAGGCACAAAAATGGCCTATGGCTGGAGATGGGTCCCATGCCCAAAGACCCAGCAGGGAAAACTATGCCTTGTTCTAAAGCTCTTTGGGAACCGCTTGCGTAGCCCCACAGACCTGGGGGCTGCAGGCTTTGCTGCTGCCTTCAGCCTCAAAGCCACCCTTTCCCACTTGGCGTCGCGCTAGGCACAAAAATGGCCATACGGCTGGAGATGGGTCCCCCGCCCAGAGAGCCAGCAAGGAAAATTTTGCCTTGTTCTAAAGCTCTTTGGGAACCGCTTGCGTAGCCGCACAGACCTGGGGGCTGCGGGCTTTCCTGCTGCCTTCAGCCTCAAAGCCACCCTTTCCCACTTGGCGCCGCATCAGGCACAAAAATGGCCTATGGCTGGAGATGGGGCCCATGCCCAAAGAGCCAGCAAGGAAAACTATGCCTTGTTCTAAAGCTCTTTGGGAACCGCTTGCGTAGCCCCACAGACCTGGGGGCTGCAGGCTTTCCTGCTGCCTTCAGCCTCAAAGCCACCCTTTCCCACTTGGCACTCCATCAGGTAAAAAAATGGCCTATGGCTGGAGATGGGTCCCATGCCCAAAGAGCCAGCAAGGAAAACTATGCCTTGTTCTAAAGCTCTTTGGGAACCGCCTGCGTGGCCCCACAGACGTGGGGCCTGCAGGCTTTGCTGCTGCCTTCAGCCTCAACGCCACCCTTTCCCACTTGGCGCCGCGCTAGGCACAAAAATGGTCTATGGCTGGAGATGGGTCCCCCGCCCAGAGAGCCAGCAGGGAAAACTATGCCTTGTTCTAAAGCTCTTTGGGAACCGCTTGCGTAGCCCTACAGACATGGGGGCTGCGGGCTTTCCTGCTGCCTTCAGCCTCGACACCACCCTTTCCCACTTGGCGCCGTGCCAGGCACAAAAATGGCCATACGGCTGGAGATGGGTCCCCCGCCCAAAGAGCCAGCAGGGAAAACTATGCCTTGTTCTAAAGCTCTTTGGGAACCGCTTGCGTAGCCCCAAAGACCTGGGGGCTGCGGGCTTTCCTGCTGCCTTCAGCCTCAAAACCACCCTTTCCCACTACGCACCGCGCCAGGCATAAAAATAGCCATACGGCTGGAGATGGGTCCCATGCCCAAAGACCCAGCAGGGAAAACTATGCCTTGTTCTAAAGCTCTTTGGGAACCGCTTGCGTAGCCCCACAGACCTGGGGGCTGCGGGCTTTGCTGCTGCCTTCAGCCTCAAAGCCACCCTTTCCCACTTGGCGTCGCGCTAGGCACAAAAATGGCCATACGGCTGGAGATGGGTCCCCCGCCCAGAGAGCCAGCAGGGAAAATTATGCCTTGTTCTAAAGCTCTTTGGGAACTGCTTGCGTAGCCGCACAGACCTGGGGGCTGCGGGCTTTCCTGCTGCCTTCAGCCTCAAAGCCACCCTTTCCCACTTGGCGCCGCGCCAGGCACAAAAATGGCCTATGGGTGGAGATGGGTCCCATGCCCAAAGAGCCAGCAGGGAAAACTATGCCTTGTTCTAAAGCTCTTTGGGAACTGCTTGCGTAGCCCCACAGACCTGGGGGCTGCGGGCTTTCCTGCTGCCTTCAGCCTCGACACCACCCTTTCCCACTTGGCACTGCTCCAGGCTCAAAAATGGCCATACGGCTGGAGATGGGTCCCCCGCCCAAAGAGCCAGCAGGGAAAACTATGCCTTGTTCTAAAGCTCTTTGGGAACCGCTTGCGTAGCCCCACACACCTGGGGGCTGCGGGCTTTCCTGCTGCCTTCAGTCTCAAAGCCACCCTTTCCCACTTGGCGCCGGGCCAGGCACAAAAATGGCCATACGGCTGGAGATGGGTCCCCTGCCAAAAGAGCCAGCAGGGAAAACTATGCCTTGTTCTAAAGCTCTTTGGGAACCGCTTGCGTAGCCCCACAGACCTGGGGGCTGCGGGCTTTCCTGCTGCCTTCAGCCTCAAAGCCACCCTTTCGCACTTGGGGCTTCGCCAGGCACAAAAATGGCCATATGGCTGGAGATGGGTCCCCCGCCCAAAGAGCGAGCAGGGAAAACTATGCCTTGTTCTAAAGCTCTTTGGGAACCGCTTGCGTAGCCCCACAGACCTGGGGGCTGCGGGCTTTCCTGCTGCCTTCAGCCTCAAAGCCACCCTTTCCCACTTGGCGCCGGGCCAGGGACAAAAATGGCCATACGGCTGGAGATGGGTCCCATGCCCAAAGAGCCAGCAGGGAAAACTATGCCTTGTTCTAAAGCTCTTTGGGAACCGCTTGCTTGGCCCCACAGACCTGGGGGCTGCAGGCTTTGCTGCTGCCTTCAGCCTCGACACCACCCTTACCCACTTGGCGCCGCGCCAGGCACAAAAATGGCCATACGGCTGGAGATGGGTCCCCCGCCCAAAGAGCCAGCAGGGAAAACTATGCCTTGTTCTAAAGCTCTTTGGGAACCGCTTGCGTAGCCCCACAGACCTGGGGGCTGCGGGCTTTCCTGCTGCCTTCAGCCTCAAAACCACCCTTTCCCACTACGCACCGCGCCAGGCACAAAAATGGCCATACGGCTGGAGATGGGTCCCCCGCCCAAAGAGCCAGCAGGGAAAACTATGCCTTGTTCTAAAGCTCTTTGGGAACCGCTTGCTTGGCCCCACAGACGTGGGGGCTGCGGGCTTTCCTGCTGCCTTCAGCCTCAAAACCACCCTTTCCCACTACGCACCGCGTCAGGCACAAAAATGGCCTATGGCTGGAGATGGGTCCCCCGCCCAAAGAGACAGCAGGGAAAATTATGCCTTGTTCTAAAGCTCTTTGGGAACTGCTTGCGTAGTCCCACAGACCTGGGGGCTGCGGGCTTTCCTGCTGCCTTCAGCCTCAAAACCACCCTTTCCCACTACGCACCGCGCTAGGCATAGAAATAGCCATACGACTGGAGATGGGTCCCCCGCCCAAAGAGCCAGCAGGGAAAACTATGCCTTGTTCTAAAGCTCTTTGGGAACCGCTTGCATAGCCCCACAGACCTGGGGGCTGCAGGCTTTGCTGCTGCCTTCAGCCTCAAAACCACCCTTTCCCACTTGGCGCCGCGTCAGGCACAAAAATGGCCATACGGCTGGAGATGGGTCCCCCGCCCAGAGAGCCATCAGGGAAAACTATGCCTTGTTCTAAAGCTCTTTGGGAACCGCTTGCGTAGCCGCACAGACCTGGGGGCTGCGGGCTTTCCTGCTGCCTTCAGCGTCAAAACCACCCTTTCCCACTTGGCGCCCTATCAAGCACAAAAATGGCCATACGGCTGGAGATGGGTCCCCCGCCCAAAGAGCCAGCAGGGAAAACTATGCCTTTTTCTAAAGCTCTTTGGGAACCGCTTGCGTAGCCCCACAGACCTGGGGGTGTGGGCTTTGCTGCTGCCTTCAGCCTCAAAGCCACCGTTTCCCGCTTGGCGCCGGGCCAGGCACAAAAATGGCCATACGGCTGGAGATGGGTCCCCCGCCCAAAGAGCCAGCAGGGAAAACTATGCCTTGTTCTAAAGCTCTTTGGGAACCGCTTGCGTAGCCCCACAGACCTGGGGGCTGCGGGCTTTCCTGCTGCCTTCAGCCTCAAAACCACCCTTTCCCACTTGGCGCCGCGCCAGGCACAAAAATGGCCATACGGCTGGAGATGGGTCCCCCGCCCAAAGAGCCAGCAGGGAAAACTATGCCTTGTTCTAAAGCTCTTTGGGAACCGCTTGCGTAGCCCCACAGACCTGGGGGCTGCGGGCTTTCCTGCTGCCTTCAGCCTCGACACCACCCTTTCCCACTTGGCGCCGCGCCAGGCACAAAAATGGCCATACGGCTGGAGATGGGTCCCCCGCCCAGAGAGCCAGCAAGGAAAATTATGCCTTGTTCTAAAGCTCTTTGGGAACCGCTTGCGTAGCCCCACAGACCTGGGGGCTGCGGGCTTTGCTGCTGCCTTCAGCCTCAAAGCCACCCTTTCCCACTTGGCGTCGCGCTAGGCACAAAAATGGCCATACGGCTGGAGATGGGTCCCCCGCCCAGAGAGCCAGCAAGGAAAATTATGCCTTGTTCTAAAGCTCTTTGGGAACCGCTTGCGTAGCCGCACAGACCTGGGGGCTGCGGGCTTTCCTGCTGCCTTCAGCCTCAAAGCCACCCTTTCCCACTTGGCGCCGCATCAGGCACAAAAATGGCCTATGGCTGGAGATGGGTCCCATGCCCAAAGAGCCAGCAAGGAAAACTATGCCTTGTTCTAAAGCTCTTTGGGAACCGCTTGCGTAGCCCCACAGACCTGGGGGCTGCAGGCTTTCCTGCTGCCTTCAGCCTCAAAGCCACCCTTTCCCACTTGGCACTCCATCAGGTAAAAAAATGATCTATGGCTGGAGATCGGTCCCATGCCCAAAGACCCAGCAAGGAAAACTATGCCTTGTTCTAAAGCTCTTTGGGAACCGCTTGCGTGGCCCCACAGACGTGGGGCCTGCAGGCTTTGCTGCTGCCTTCAGCCTCAAAGCCACCCTTTCCCACTTGGCGCCGCGCCAGGCACAAAAATGGCCTATGGCTGGAGATGGGTCCCATGCCCAAAGAGCCAGCAGGGAAAACTATGCCTTGTTCTAAAGCTCTTTGGGAACCGCTTGCTTGGCCCCACAGACCTGGGGGCTGCAGGCTTTGCTGCTGCCTTCAGCCTCAAAGCCACCCTTTCCCACTTGGCGCCGCGCCAGGCACAAAAATGGCCATACGGCTGGAGATGGGTCCCCCGCCCAAAGAGCCAGCAGGGAAAACTATGCCTTGTTCTAAAGCTCTTTGGGAACCGCTTGCGTAGCCGCACAGACCTTGGGGCTGCGGGCTTTCCTGCTGCCTTCAGCGTCAAAACCACCCTTTACCACTACGCACCGCGCCAGGCACAAAAATGGCCATACGGCTGGAAATGGGTCCCCCGTCCAAAGAGCCAGCAGGGAAAACTATGCCTTCTTCTAAAGCTCTTTGGGAACCGCTTGCGTAGCCCCACAGACCTGGGGGCTGCAGGCTTTCCTGCTGCCTTCAGCCTCAAAGCCACCCTTTCCCACTTGGCGCCCTATCAGGCACAAAAATGGCCTATGGCTGGAGATGGGTCCCATGCCCAAAGAGCCATCAGGGAAAACTATGCCTTGTTCTAAAGCTCTTTGGGAACCGCTTGCTTGGCCCCACAGACCTGGGGGCTGCAGGCTTTCCTGCTGCCTTCAGCCTCAAAACCACCCTTTCCCACTACGCACCGCGCCAGGCACAAAAATGGCCATACGGCTTTAGATGGGTCCCCCGCCCAAAGAGCCAGCAGGGAAAACTATGCCTTGTTCTAAAGCTCTTTGGGAACCGCTTGCGTAGCCCCACAGACCTGGGGGCTGCGGGCTTTCCTGCTGCCTTCAGCCTCGACACCACCCTTTCCCACTTGGCGCCGCGCCAGGCACAAAAATTGCCATACGGCTGGAGATGGGTCCCCCGCCCAGAGAGCCAGCAAGGAAAATTATGCCTTGTTCTAAAGCTCTTTGGGAACCGCTTGCGTAGCCCCACAGACCTGGCGCTGCGGGCTTTCCTGCTGCCTTCAGCCTCAAAGCCACCCTTTCCCACTTGGTGTCGCGCCAGGCACAAAAATGGCCTATGGCTGGAGATGGGTCCCATGCCCAAAGACCCAGCAGGGAAAACTATGCCTTGTTCTAAAGCTCTTTGGGAACCGCTTGCGTAGCCCCACAGACCTGGGGGCTGCAGGCTTTGCTGCTGCCTTCAGCCTCAAAGCCACCCTTTCCCACTTGGCGTCGCGCTAGGCACAAAAATGGCCATACGGCTGGAGATGGGTCCCCCGCCCAGAGAGCCAGCAAGGAAAATTTTGCCTTGTTCTAAAGCTCTTTGGGAACCGCTTGCGTAGCCGCACAGACCTGGGGGCTGCGGGCTTTCCTGCTGCCTTCAGCCTCAAAGCCACCCTTTCCCACTTGGCGCCGCATCAGGCACAAAAATGGCCTATGGCTGGAGATGGGGCCCATGCCCAAAGAGCCAGCAAGGAAAACTATGCCTTGTTCTAAAGCTCTTTGGGAACCGCTTGCGTAGCCCCACAGACCTGGGGGCTGCAGGCTTTCCTGCTGCCTTCAGCCTCAAAGCCACCCTTTCCCACTTGGCACTCCATCAGGTAAAATAATGGCCTATAACTGGAGATGGGTCCCATGCCCAAAGAGCCAGCAAGGAAAATTATGCCTTGTTCTAAAGCTCTTTGGGAACCGCCTGCGTGGCCCCACAGACGTGGGGCCTGCAGGCTTTGCTGCTGCCTTCAGCCTCAACGCCACCCTTTCCCACTTGGCGCCGCGCTAGGCACAAAAATGGTCTATGGCTGGAGATGGGTCCCCCGCCCAGAGAGCCAGCAGGGAAAACTATGCCTTGTTCTAAAGCTCTTTGGGAACCGCTTGCGTGGCCCCACAGACGTGGGGCCTGCAGGCTTTGCTGCTGCCTTCAGCCTCAAAACAACCCTTTCCCACTACGCACCGCGCCAGGCATAAAAATAGCCATACGACTGGAGATGGGTCCCCCGCCCAAAGAGCCAGCAGGGAAAACTATGCCTTCTTCTAAAGCTCTTTGGGAACCGCTTGCGTAGCCCCACAGACCTGGGGGCTGCAGGCTTTCCTGCTGCCTTCAGCCTCAAAACCACCCTTTCCCACTTGGCGCCGCGCCAGGCACAAAAATGGCCATACGGCTGGAGATGGGTCCCCCGCCCAAAGAGCCATCAGGGAAAACTATGCCTTGTTCTAAAGCTCTTTGGGAACCGCTTGTGTAGCCCCACAGACCTGGGGGCTGCGCGCTTTCCTGCTGCCTTCAGCCTCGACACCACCCTTTCCCACTTGGCGCCGCGCCAGGCACAAAAATGGCCATACGGCTGGAGATGGGTCCCCCGCCCAGAGAGCCAGCAAGGAAAATTATGCCTTGTTCTAAAGCTCTTTGGGAACCGCTTGCGTAGCCCCACAGACCTGGGGGCTGCGGGCTTTCCTGCTGCCTTCAGCCTCAAAGCCACCCTTTCCCACTTGGCGTCGCGCCAGGCACAAAAATGGCCTATGGCTGGAGATGGGTCCCATGCCCAAAGACCCAGCAGGGAAAACTATGCCTTGTTCTAAAGCTCTTTGGGAACCGCTTGCGTAGCCCCACAGACCTGGGGGCTGCGGGCTTTCCTGCTGCCTTCAGCCTCAAAGCCACCCTTTCCCACTTGGCGCCGCATCAGGCACAAAAATGGCCTATGGCTGGAGATGGGGCCCATGCCCAAAGAGCCAGCAAGGAAAACTATGCCTTGTTCTAAAGCTCTTTGGGAACCGCTTGCGTAGCCCCACAGACCTGGGGGCTGCAGGCTTTCCTGCTGCCTTCAGCCTCAAAGCCACCCTTTCCCACTTGGCACTCCATCAGGCAAAAAAATGGCCTATGGCTGGAGATCGGTCCCATGCCCAAAGACCCAGCAAGGAAAACTATGCCTTGTTCTAAAGCTCTTTGGGAACCGCTTGCGTGGCCCCACAGACGTGGGGCCTGCAGGCTTTGCTGCTGCCTTCAGCCTCAAAGCCACCCTTTCCCACTTGGCGCCGCGCCAGGCACAAAAATGGCCTATGGCTGGAGATGGGTCCCATGCCCAAAGAGCCAGCAGGGAAAACTATGCCTTGTTCTAAAGCTCTTTGGGAACCGCTTGCTTGGCCCCACAGACCTGGGGGCTGCAGGCTTTGCTGCTGCCTTCAGCCTCAAAACCACCCTTTCCCACTTGGCGCCGCGCCAGGCACAAAAATGGCCATACGGCTGGAGATGGGTCCCCCGCCCAAAGAGCCAGCAGGGAAAACTATGCCTTGTTCTAAAGCTCTTTGGGAACCGCTTGCGTAGCCGCACAGACCTGGGGGCTGCGGGCTTTCCTGCTGCCTTCAGCGTCAAAACCACCCTTTACCACTACGCACCGCGCCAGGCACAAAAATGGCCATACGGCTGGAAATGGGTCCCCCGCCCAAAGAGCCAGCAGGGAAAACTATGCCTTGTTCTAAAGCTCTTTGGGAACCGCTTGCGTAGCCCCACAGACCTGGGGGCTGCGGGCTTTCCTGCTGCCTTCAGCCTCGACACCACCCTTTCCCACTTGGCGCCGCGCCAGGCACAAAAATGGCCATACGGCTGGAGATGGGTCCCCCGCCCAGAGAGCCAGCAAGGAAAATTATGCCTTGTTCTAAAGCTCTTTGGGAACCGCTTGCGTAGCCCCACAGACCTGGCGCTGCGGGCTTTCCTGCTGCCTTCAGCCTCAAAGCCACCCTTTCCCACTTGGTGTCGCGCCAGGCACAAAAATGGCCTATGGCTGGAGATGGGTCCCATGCCCAAAGACCCAGCAGGGAAAACTATGCCTTGTTCTAAAGCTCTTTGGGAACCGCTTGCGTAGCCCCACAGACCTGGGGGCTGCAGGCTTTGCTGCTGCCTTCAGCCTCAAAGCCACCCTTTCCCACTTGGCGTCGCGCTAGGCACAAAAATGGCCATACGGCTGGAGATGGGTCCCCCGCCCAGAGAGCCAGCAAGGAAAATTTTGCCTTGTTCTAAAGCTCTTTGGGAACCGCTTGCGTAGCCGCACAGACCTGGGGGCTGCGGGCTTTCCTGCTGCCTTCAGCCTCAAAGCCACCCTTTCCCACTTGGCGCCGCATCAGGCACAAAAATGGCCTATGGCTGGAGATGGGGCCCATGCCCAAAGAGCCAGCAAGGAAAACTATGCCTTGTTCTAAAGCTCTTTGGGAACCGCTTGCGTAGCCCCACAGACCTGGGGGCTGCAGGCTTTCCTGCTGCCTTCAGCCTCAAAGCCACCCTTTCCCACTTGGCACTCCATCAGGTAAAAAAATGATCTATGGCTGGAGATCGGTCCCATGCCCAAAGACCCAGCAAGGAAAACTATGCCTTGTTCTAAAGCTCTTTGGGAACCGCTTGCGTGGCCCCACAGACGTGGGGCCTGCAGGCTTTGCTGCTGCCTTCAGCCTCAAAGCCACCCTTTCCCACTTGGCGCCGCGCTAGGCACAAAAATGGTCTATGGCTGGAGATGGGTCCCCCGCCCAGAGAGCCAGCAGGGAAAACTATGCCTTGTTCTAAAGCTCTTTGGGAACCGCTTGCGTAGCCCTACAGACATGGGGGCTGCGGGCTTTCCTGCTGCCTTCAGCCTCGACACCACCCTTTCCCACTTGGCGCCGTGCCAGGCACAAAAATGGCCATACGGCTGGAGATGGGTCCCCCGCCCAAAGAGCCAGCAGGGAAAACTATGCCTTGTTCTAAAGCTCTTTGGGAACCGCTTGCGTAGCCCCAAAGACCTGGGGGCTGCGGGCTTTCCTGCTGCCTTCAGCCTCAAAACCACCCTTTCCCACTTGGCGCCGCGCCAGACACAAAAATGGCCATACGGCTGGAGATGGGTCCCATGCCCAAAGACCCAGCAGGGAAAACTATGCCTTGTTCTAAAGCTCTTTGGGAACCGCTTGCGTAGCCCCACAGACCTGGGGGCTGCGGGCTTTGCTGCTGCCTTCAGCCTCAAAGCCACCCTTTCCCACTTGGCGTCGCGCTAGGCACAAAAATGGCCATACGGCTGGAGATGGGTCCCCCGCCCAGAGAGCCAGCAAGGAAAATTATGCCTTGTTCTAAAGCTCTTTGGGAACCGCTTGCGTAGCCGCACAGACCTGGGGGCTGCGGGCTTTCCTGCTGCCTTCAGCCTCAAAGCCACCCTTTCCCACTTGGCGCCGCATCAGGCACAAAAATGGCCTATGGCTGGAGATGGGTCCCATGCCCAAAGAGCCAGCAAGGAAAACTATGCCTTGTTCTAAAGCTCTTTGGGAACCGCTTGCGTAGCCCCACAGACCTGGGGGCTGCGGGCTTTCCTGCTGCCTTCAGCCTCAAAGCCACCCTTTCACACTTGGCACTCCATCAGGCAAAAAAATGGCCTATGGCTGGAGATCGGTCCCATGCCCAAAGACCCAGCAAGGAAAACTATGCCTTGTTCTAAAGCTCTTTGGGAACCGCTTGCGTGGCCCCACAGACCTGGGGCCTGCAGGCTTTGCTGCTGCCTTCAGCCTCAAAGCCACCCTTTCCCACTTGGCGCCGCGCCAGGCACAAAAATGGCCTATGGCTGGAGATGGGTCCCATGCCCAAAGAGCCATCAGGGAAAACTATGCCTTGTTCTAAAGCTCTTTGGGAACCGCTTGCTTGGCCGCACAGACCTGGGGGCTGCAGGTTTTCCTGCTGCCTTCAGCCTCAAAACCACCCTTTCCCACTACGCACCGCGCCAGGCACAAAAATGGCCATACGGCTGGAGATGGGTCCCCCGCCCAAAGAGCCAGCAGGGAAAACTATGCCTTGTTCTAAAGCTCTTTGGGAACCGCTTGCGTAGCCCCACAGACCTGGGGGCTGCGGGCTTTCCTGCTGCCTTCAGCCTCGACACCACCCTTTCCCACTTGGCGCCGCGCCAGGCACAAAAATGGCCATACGGCTGGAGATGGGTCCCCCGCCCAGAGAGCCAGCAAGGAAAATTATGCCTTGTTCTAAAGCTCTTTGGGAACCGCTTGCGTAGCCCCACAGACCTGGGGGCTGCGGGCTTTCTTGCTGCCTTCAGCCTCGACACCACCCTTTCCCACTTGGCGCCGCGCCAGGCACAAAAATGGCCATACGGCTGGAGATGGGTCCCCCGCCCAGAGAGCAGCAAGGAAAATTATGCCTTGTTCTAAAGCTCTTTGGGAACCGCTTGCGTAGCCCCACAGACCTGGCGCTGCAGGCTTTCCTGCTGCCTTCAGCCTCAAAGCCACCCTTTCCCACTTGGTGTCGCGCCAGGCACAAAAATGGCCTATGGCTGGAGATGGGTCCCATGCCCAAAGACCCAGCAGGGAAAACTATGCCTTGTTCTAAAGCTCTTTGGGAACCGCTTGCGTAGCCCCACAGACCTGGGGGCTGCAGGCTTTGCTGCTGCCTTCAGCCTCAAAGCCACCCTTTCCCACTTGGCGTCGCGCTAGGCACAAAAATGGCCATACGGCTGGAGATGGGTCCCCCGCCCAGAGAGCCAGCAAGGAAAATTTTGCCTTGTTCTAAAGCTCTTTGGGAACCGCTTGCGTAGCCGCACAGACCTGGGGGCTGCGGGCTTTCCTGCTGCCTTCAGCCTCAAAGCCACCCTTTCCCACTTGGCGCCGCATCAGGCACAAAAATGGCCTATGGCTGGAGATGGGTCCCCCGCCCAAAGAGCCAGCAAGGAAAACTATGCCTTGTTCTAAAGCTCTTTGGGAACCGCTTGCGTAGCCCCACAGACCTGGGGGCTGCAGGCTTTGCTGCTGCCTTCAGCCTCAAAGCCACCCTTTCCCACTTGGCGCCGCGCTAGGCACAAAAATGGTCTATGGCTGGAGATGGGTCCCCCGCCCAGAGAGCCGGCAGGGAAAACTATGCCTTGTTCTAAAGCTCTTTGGGAACCGCTTGCGTAGCCCTACAGACATGGGGGCTGCGGGCTTTCCTGCTGCCTTCAGCCTCGACACCACCCTTTCCCACTTGGCGCCGTGCCAGGCACAAAAATGGCCATACGGCTGGAGATGGGTCCCCCGCCCAAAGAGCCAGCAGGGAAAACTATGCCTTGTTCTAAAGCTCTTTGGGAACCGCTTGCATAGCCCCACAGACCTGGGGGCTGCAGGCTTTGCTGCTGCCTTCAGCCTCGACAGCACCCTTTCCCACTTGGCGCCGCGCCAGGCACAAAAACGGCCTATGGCTGGAGATGGGTCCCCCGCCCAGAGAGCCAGCAGGGAAAATTATGCCTTGTTCTAAAGCTCTTTGGGAACTGCTTGCGTAGCCCCAGAGACTTGGGGGCTGCAGGCTTTCCTGCTGCCTTCAGCCTCAAAGCCACCCTTTCCCACTTGGCGCCGCGCCAGGCACAAAAATGGCCTATGGCTGGAGATGGGTCCCATGCCCAAAGAGCCAGCAGGGAAAACTATGCCTTGTTCTAAAGCTCTTTGGGAACCGCTTGCTTGGCCCCACAGACCTGGGGGCTGCAGGCTTTGCTGCTGCCTTCAGCCTCGACACCACCCTTACCCACTTGGCGCCGCGCCAGGCACAAAAATGGCCATACGGCTGGAGATGGGTCCCCCGCCCAAAGAGCCAGCAGGGAAAACTATGCCTTGTTCTAAAGCTCTTTGGGAACCGCTTGCGTAGCCGCACAGACCTGGGGGCTGCGGGCTTTGCTGCTGCCTTCAGCGTCAAAACCACCCTTTACCACTACGCACCGCGCCAGGCACAAAAATGGCCATACGGCTGGAAATGGGTCCCCCGTCCAAAGAGCCAGCAGGGAAAACTATGCCTTGTTCTAAAGCTCTTTGGGAACCGCTTGCGTAGCCCCAGAGACCTGGGGGCTGCAGGCTTTCCTGCTGCCTTCAGCCTCAAAGCCACCCTTTCCCACTTGGCGCCGCATCAGGCACAAAAATGGCCTATGGCTGGAGATGGGGCCCATGCCCAAAGAGCCAGCAAGGAAAACTATGCCTTGTTCTAAAGCTCTTTGGGAACCGCTTGCGTAGCCCCACAGACCTGGGGGCTGCAGGCTTTCCTGCTGCCTTCAGCCTCAAAGCCACCCTTTCCCACTTGGCACTCCATCAGGTAAAAAAATGATCTATGGCTGGAGATCGGTCCCATGCCCAAAGACCCAGCAAGGAAAACTATGCCTTGTTCTAAAGCTCTTTGGGAACCGCTTGCGTGGCCCCACAGACGTGGGGCCTGCAGGCTTTGCTGCTGCCTTCAGCCTCAAAGCCACCCTTTCCCACTTGGCGCCGCGCTAGGCACAAAAATGGTCTATGGCTGGAGATGGGTCCCCCGCCCAGAGAGCCAGCAGGGAAAACTATGCCTTGTTCTAAAGCTCTTTGGGAACCGCTTGCGTAGCCCTACAGACATGGGGGCTGCGGGCTTTCCTGCTGCCTTCAGCCTCGACACCACCCTTTCCCACTTGGCGCCGTGCCAGGCACAAAAATGGCCATACGGCTGGAGATGGGTCCCCCGCCCAAAGAGCCATCAGGGAAAACTATGCCTTGTTCTAAAGCTCTTTGGGAACCGCTTGCGTAGCCCCAAAGACCTGGGGGCTGCGGGCTTTCCTGCTGCCTTCAGCCTCAAAACCACCCTTTCACACTTGGCACTCCATCAGGCAAAAAAATGGCCTATGGCTGGAGATCGGTCCCATGCCCAAAGACCCAGCAAGGAAAACTATGCCTTGTTCTAAAGCTCTTTGGGAACCGCTTGCGTGGCCCCACAGACGTGGGGCCTGCAGGCTTTGCTGCTGCCTTCAGCCTCGACAACACCCTTTCCCACTTGGCGTCGCGCCAGGCACAAAAATGGCCTATGGCTGGAGATGGGTCCCATGCCCAAAGAGCCAGCAGGGAAAACTATGCCTTGTTCTAAAGCTCTTTGGGAACCGCTTGCGTAGCCCCACAGACCTCGGGGCTGCCGGCTTTGCTGCTGCCTTCAGCCTCAAAACCACCCTTTCCCACTTGGCGCCGCGCCAGGCACAAAAATGGCCATATGGCTGGAGATGGGTCCCCCGCCCAAAGAGCCAGCAGGGAAAACTATGCCTTGTTCTAAAGCTCTTTGGGAACCGCTTGCATAGCCCCACAGACCTGGGGGCTGCGGGCTTTCCTGCTGCCTTCAGCCTCGACACCACCCTTTCCCACTTGGCGCCGTGCCAGGCACAAAAATGGCCATACGGCTGGAGATGGGTCCCCCGCCCAAAGAGCCAGCAGGGAAAACTATGCCTTGTTCTAAAGCTCTTTGGGAACCGCTTGCGTAGCCCCAAAGACCTGGGGGCTGCGGGCTTTCCTGCTGCCTTCAGCCTCAAAACCACCCTTTCACACTTGGCACTCCATCAGGCAAAAAAATGGCCTATGGCTGGAGATTGGTCCCATGCCCAAAGACCCAGCAAGGAAAACTATGCCTTGTTCTAAAGCTCTTTGGGAACCGCTTGCGTGGCCCCACAGACGTGGGGCCTGCAGGCTTTGCTGCTGCCTTCAGCCTCGACAACACCCTTTCCCACTTGGCGTCGCGCCAGGCACAAAAATGGCCTATGGCTGGAGATGGGTCCCATGCCCAAAGAGCCAGCAGGGAAAACTATGCCTTGTTCTAAAGCTCTTTGGGAACCGCTTGCGTAGCCCCACAGACCTGGGGGCTGCCGGCTTTGCTGCTGCCTTCAGCCTCAAAACCACCCTTTCCCACTTGGCGCCGCGCCAGGCACAAAAATGGCCATATGGCTGGAGATGGGTCCCCCGCCCTAAGAGCCAGCAGGGAAAACTATGCCTTGTTCTAAAGCTCTTTGGGAACCGCTTGCATAGCCCCACAGACCTGGGGGCTGCGGGCTTTCCTGCTGCCTTCAGCCTCGACACCACCCTTTCCCACTTGGCGCCGCGCCAGGCACAAAAATGGCCATACGGCTGGAGATGGGTCCCCCGCCCAAAGAACAAGCAGGGAAAACTATGCCTTGTTCTAAAGCTCTTTGGGAACCGCTTGCGTAGCCCCACAGACCTGGGGGCTGCGGGCTTTCCTGCTGCCTTCAGGCTCGACACCACCCTTTCCCACTTGGCGCCGCGCCAGGCACAAAAATGGCCATACGGCTGGAGATGGGTCCCCCGCCCAAAGAGCCAGCAGGGAAAACTATGCCTTGTTCTAAAGCTCTTTGGGAACCGCTTGCATAGCCCCACAGACCTGGGGGCTGCAGGCTTTCCTGCTGCCTTCAGCCTCAAAGCCACCCTTTCCCACTTGGCACTCCATCAGGTAAAAAAATGGCCTATGGCTGGAGATCGGTCCCATGCCCAAAGACCCAGCAAGGAAAACTATGCCTTGTTCTAAAGCTCTTTGGGAACCGCTTGCGTGGCCCCACAGACGTGGGGCCTGCAGCCTTTGCTGCTGCCTTCAGCCTCAAAGCCACCCTTTCCCACTTGGCGCCGCGCTAGGCACAAAAATGGTCTATGGCTGGAGATGCGTCCCCCGCCCAGAGAGCCAGCAGGGAAAACTATGCCTTGTTCTAAAGCTCTTTGGGAACCGCTTGCGTAGCCCTACAGACATGGGGGCTGCGGGCTTTGCTGCTGCCTTCAGCCTCGACACCACCCTTTCCCACTTGGCGCCGTGCCAGGCACAAAAATGGCCATACGGCTGGAGATGGGTCCCCCGCCCAAAGAGCCAGCAGGGAAAACTATGCCTTGTTCTAAAGCTCTTTGGGAACCGCTTGCGTAGCCGCACAGACCTGGGGGCTGCGGGCTTTCCTGCTGCCTTCAGCCTCGACACCACCCTTTCCCACTTGGCGCCGCGCCAGGCACAAAAATGGCCATACGGCTGGAGATGGGTCCCCCGCCCAGAGAGCCAGCAGGGAAAACTATGCCTTGTTCTAAAGCTCTTTGGGAACCGCTTGCGTAGCCGCACAGACCTGGGGGCTGCGGGCTTTCCTGCTGCCTTCAGCCTCGACAGCACCCTTTCCCACTTGGCGCCCTATCAAGCACAAAAATGGCCTATGGCTGGAGATGGGTCCCATGCCCAAAGAGCCAGCAGGGAAAACTATGCCTTGTTCTAAAGCTCTTTGGGAACCGCTTGCGTAGCCCCACACACGTGGGGGCTGCGGGCTTTCCTGCTGCCTTCAGCCTCAAAGCCACCCTTTCGCACTTGGGGCTTCGCCAGGCACAAAAATGGCCATATGGCTGGAGATGTGTCCCCCGCCCAAAGAGCGAGCAGGGAAAACTATGCCTTGTTCTAAAGCTCTTTGGGAACCGCTTGCGTAGCCCCACAGACCTGGGGGCTGTGGGCTTTCCTGCTGCCTTCAGCCTCAAAGCCACCCTTTCCCACTTGGCGCCGGGCCAGGGACAAAAATGGCCATACGGCTGGAGATGGGTCCCATGCCCAAAGAGCCAGCAGGGAAAACTATGCCTTGTTCTAAAGCTCTTTGGGAACCGCTTGCGTAGCCCCACAGACCTGGGGGCTGCGGGCTTTGCTGCTGCCTTCAGCCTCGACACCACCCTTACCCACTTGGCGCCGCGCCAGGCACAAAAATGGCCATACGGCTGGAGATGGGTCCCCCGCCCAAAGAGCCAGCAGGGAAAACTATGCCTTGTTCTAAAGCTCTTTGGGAACCGCTTGCGTAGCCCCACAGACCTGGGGGCTGCGGGCTTTCCTGCTGCCTTCAGCCTCAAAACCACCCTTTCCCACTACGCACCGCGCCAGGCACAAAAATGGCCATACGGCTGGAGATGGGTCCCCCGCCCAAAGAGCCAGCAGGGAAAACTATGCCTTGTTCTAAAGCTCTTTATGAACCGCTTGCTTGGCCCCACAGACGTGGGGGCTGCGGGCTTTCCTGCTGCCTTCAGCCTCAAAACCACCCTATGCCACTACGCACCGCGTCAGGCACAAAAATAGCCATACGGCTGGAGATGGGTCCCCCACCCAAAGAGCCAGCAGGGAAAACTATGCCATGTTCTAAAGGTCTTTGGGAACCGCTTGCGTAGCCCCACAGGCCTGGGGGCTGCAGGCTTTCCTGCTGTCTTCAGCCTCAAAGCCACCCTTTCCCACTTGGCGCCCTATCAGGCACAAAAATGGCCTATGGGTGGAGATGGGTCCCCCGCCCAAAGAACAAGCAGGGAAAACTATGCCTTGTTCTAAAGCTCTTTGGGAACCGCTTGCGTAGCCCCACAGACCTGGGGGCTGCGGGCTTTCCTGCTGCCTTTAGCCTCGACACCACCCTTTCCCTCTTGGCGCCGCGCCAGGCACAAAAATGGCCGTACGGCTGGAGATGGGTCCCCCGCCCAAAGAGCCAGCAGGGAAAACTATGCCTTGTTCTAAAGCTCTTTGGGAACCGCTTGCGTAGCCGCACAGACCTGGGGGCTGCGGGCTTTCCTGCTGCCTTCAGCCTCAAAGCCACCCTTTCCCACTTTGCGCCGGGCCAGGCACAAAAATTGCCATACGGCTGGAGATGGGTCCCCCGCCCAAAGAGCCAGCAGGGAAAACTATGCCTTGTTCTAAAGCTCTTTGGGAACCGCTTGTGTAGCCCCACAGACCTGGGGGTTGCAGGCTTTCCTGCTGCCTTCAGCCTCAAAACCACCCTTTCCCACTACGCAACGCGCCAGGCATAAAAATAGCCATACGACTGGAGATGGGTCCCCCGCCCAAAGAGCCAGCAGGGAAAACTATGCCTTGTTCTAAAGCTCTTTGGGAACCGCTTGCGTAGCCCCACAGACCTTGGGGCTGCGGGCTTTCCTGCTGCCTTCAGCCTCGACACCACCCTTTCCCACTTGGCTTCGCGCCAGGCACAAAAATGGCCTATGGCTGGAGATGGGTCCCTTGCCCTAAGAGCCAGCTGGGAAAACTATGCCTTCTTCTAAAGCTCTTTGGGAACCGCTTGCGTAGCACCACAGACCTGGGGGCTGCAGGCTTTGCTCCTGCCTTCAGCGTCAAAGCCACCCTTTCCCACTACGCACCGCGCCAGGCTCAAAAATGGCCATACGGCTGGAGATGGGTCCCCCGACCAGAGAGCCAGCAGGGAAAACTATGCCTTGTTCTAAAGCTCTTTGGAACCGCTTGCGTAGCCCCACAGACCTGGGGGCTGCGGGCTTTCCTGCTGCCTTTAGCCTCGACACCACCCTTTCCCACTTGGCGCCGCGCCAGGCTCAAAAATGGCCATACGGCTGGAGATGGGTCCCCCGCCCAGAGAGCCAGCAGGGAAAACTATGCCTTGTTCTAAAGCTCTTTGGGAACCGCTTGCGTAGCCCCACAGACCTGGGGGCTGCGGGCTTTCCTGCTGCCTTCAAGCCTCAAAGCCACCCTTTCCCACTGGGCGCCGGGCCAGGCACAAAAATGGCCTATGGCTGGAGATGGGTCCCCCGAACAAAGAGCCAGCAGGGAAAACTATGCCTTGTTCTAAAGCTCTTTGGGAACTGCTTGCGTAGCCCCACAGACCTGGGGGCTGCAGGCTTTCCTGCTGCCTTCAGCCTCAAAGCCACCCTTTCCCACTTGGCGCCCTATCAAGCACAAAAATGGCCTATGGCTGGAGATGGGTCCCAGGCCCAAAGAGCCAGCAGGGAAAACTATGCCTTGTTCTAAAGCTCTTTGGGAACCGCTTGCTTGGCCCCACAGACGTGGGGGCTGCGGGCTTTCCTGCTGCCTTCAGCCTCGACACCACCCTTTCCCACTTGGCGCCGCGCCAGGCACAAAAATGGCCATACGGCTGGAGATGGGTCCCCCGCCCAAAGAGCCAGCAGGGAAAACTATGCCTTGTTCTAAAGCTCTTTGGGAACCGCTTGCGTAGCCCCACAGACCTGGGGGCTGCGGGCTTTCCTGCTGCCTTCACCCTCAAAACCACCCTTTCCCACTTGGCACTGCTCCAGGCTCAAAAATGGCCATACGGCTGGAGATGGGTCCCCCACCCAAAGAGCCAGCAGGGAAAACTATGCCTTGTTCTAAAGCTCTTTGGGAACCGCTTGCGTAGCCCCACAGACCTGGGGGCTGCAGGCTTTCCTGCTGTCTTTAGCCTCAAAGCCACCCTTTCCCACTTGGCGCCCTATCAGGCACAAAAATGGCCTATGGGTGGAGATGGGTCCCATGCCCAAAGAGCCAGCAGGGAAAACTATGCCTTCTTCTAAAGCTCTTTGGGAACCGCTTGCGTAGCCCCACAGACCTGGGGGCTGCGGGCTTTCCTGCTGCCTTCAGCCTCAAAGCCACCCTTTCACACTTGGCACCGCGCCAGGCACAAAAATGGCCATACGGCTGGAGATGGGTCCCCCGCCCAAAGACCCAGCAGGGAAAACTATGCCTTGTTCTAAAGCTCTTTCGGAACTGCTTGTGTAGCTCCACAGACCTGGGGGCTGCGGGCTTTCCTGCTGCCTTTAGCCTCGACACCACCCTTTCCCTCTTGGCGCCGCGCCAGGCACAAAAATGGCCGTACGGCTGGAGATGGGTCCCCCGCCCAGAGAGCCAGCAGGGAAAATTATGCCTTGTTCTAAAGCTCTTTGGGAACCGCTTGCGTAGCCGCACAGACCTGGGGGCTGCGGGCTTTCCTGCTGCCTTCAGCCTCGACACCACCCTTTCCCACTTGGCGCCCTATCAAGCACAAAAATGGCCTATGGCTGGAGATGGGTCCCATGCCCAAAGAGCCAGCAGGGAAAACTATGCCTTGTTCTAAAGCTCTTTGGGAACCGCTTGCGTAGCCCCACACACGTGGGGGCTGCGGGCTTTCCTGCTGCCTTCAGCCTCAAAACCACCCTTTCCCACTTGGCGCCCTATCAGGCACAAAAATGGCCATACGGCTGGAGATGGGTCCCCCGCCCAAAGAGCCAGCAGGGAAAACTATGCCTTGTTCTAAAGCTCTTTGGGAACTGCTTGCGTAGCCCCACAGACCTGGGGGCTGCGGGCTTTCCTGCTGCCTTCAGCCTCAAAGCCACCCTTTCGCACTTGGGGCTTCGCCAGGCACAAAAATGGCCATATGGCTGGAGATGGGTCCCCCTCCCAAAGAGCGAGCAGGGAAAAATATGCCTTGTTCTAAAGCTCTTTGGGAACCGCTTGCGTAGCCCCACAGACCTGGGGGCTGCGCGCTTTCCTGCTGCCTTCAGCCTCAAAGCCACCCTTTCCCACTTGGCGCCGGGCCAGGGACAAAAATGGCCATACGGCTGGAGATGGGTCCCATGCTCAAAGAGCCAGCAGGGAAAACTATGCCTTGTTCTAAAGCTCTTTGGGAACCGCTTGCTTGGCCCCACAGACCTGGGGGCTGCAGGCTTTGCTGCTGCCTTCAGCCTCGACACCACCCTTTCCCACTACGCACCGCGCCAGGCACAAAAATGGCCATACGTCTGGAGATGGGTCCCCCGCCCAAAGAGCCAGCTGGGAAAACTATGCCTTGTTCTAAAGCTCTTTGGGAACCGCTTGCTTGGCCCCACAGACGTGGGGGCTGCGGGCTTTCCTGCTGTCTTCAGCCTCGAAACCACCCTTTCCCACTTGGCGCCCTATCAGGCACAAAAATGGCCATACGGCTGGAGATGGGTCCCCCGCCCAAAGAGCCAGCAGGGAAAACTATGCCTTGTTCTAAAGCTCTTTGGGAACCGCTTGCGTAGCCCCACAGACCTGGGGGCTGCGGGCTTTCCTGCTGCCTTCAGCCTCAAAGCCACCCTTTCGCACTTGGGGCTTCGCCAGGCACAAAAATGGCCATATGGCTGGAGATGGGTCCCCCTCCCAAAGAGCGAGCAGGGAAAATTATGCCTTGTTCTAAAGCTCTTTGGGAACCGCTTGCGTAGCCCCACAGACCTGGGGGCTGCGGGCTTTCCTGCTGCCTTCAGCCTCAAAGCCACCCTTTCCCACTTGGCGCCGGGCCAGGGACAAAAATGTCCATACGGCTGGAGATGGGTCCCATGCCCAAAGAGCCAGCAGGGAAAACTATGCCTTCTTCTAAAGCTCTTTGGGAACCGCTTGCTTGGCCCCACAGACGTGGGGGCTGCAGGCTTTCCTGCTGCCTTCAGCCTCAAAACCACCCTATGCCACTACGCACCGCTTCAGGCACAAAAATAGCCATACGGCTGGAGATGGGTCCCCCGCCCAAAGAGCCAGCAGGGAAAACTATGCCTTGTTCTAAAGGTCTTTGGGAACCGCTTGCGTAGCCCCACAGACCTGGGGGCTGCAGGCTTTCCTGCTGTCTTCAGCCTCAAAGCCACCCTTTCCCACTTGGCGCCCTATCAGGCACAAAAATGGCCTATGGGTGGAGATGGGTCCCATGCCCAAAGAGCAAGCAGGGAAAACTATGCCTTGTTCTAAAGCTCTTTGGGAACCGCTTGCGTAGCCCCACAGACCTGGGGGCTGCGGGCTTTGCTGCTGCCTTCAGCCTCGATACCACCATTTCCACTTGGCGCTGCGCCATGCACAAAAATGGCCATACGGCTGGAGATGGGTCCCCCGCCCAAAGAGCCAGCAGGGAAAACTATGCCTTGTTCTAAAGCTCTTTGGGAACCGCTTGCGTAGCCCCACAGACCTGGGGGCTGCGGGCTTTCCTGCTGCCTTTAGCCTCGACACCACCCTTTCCCTCTTGGCGCCGCGCCAGGCACAAAAATGGCCGTACGGCTGGAGATGGGTCCCATGCCCAAAGAGCCAGCAGGGAAAACTATGCCTTGTTCTAAAGCTCTTTGGGAACTGCTTGCGTAGCCCCACAGACCTGGGGGCTGCGGGCTTTCCTGCTGCCTTCAGCCTCAAAGCCACCCTTTCCCACTTGGCGCCGCATCAGGCACAAAAATGGCCTATGGCTGGAGATGGGTCCCATGCCCAAAGAGCCAGCAGGGAAAACTATGCCTTGTTCTAAAGCTCTTTGGGAACCGCTTGCGTAGCCCCACACACCTGGGGGCTGCGGGCTTTCCTGCTGCCTTCAGCCTCAAAACCACCCTTTCCCACTTGGCCCCCGGCCAGGCACAAAAATGGCCATACGGCTGGAGATGGGTCCCCCGCCCAAAGAGCCAGCAGGGAAAACTATGCCTTGTTCTAAAGCTCTTTGGGAACTGCTTGCGTAGCCCCACAGACCTGGGGGCTGCGGGCTTTCCTGCTGCCTTCAGCCTCGACACCACCCTTTCCCACTTGGCACTGCTCCAGGCTCAAAAATGGCCATACGGCTGGAGATGGGTCCCCCGCCCAGAGAGCCAGCAGGGAAAACTATGCCTTGTTCTAAAGCTCTTTGGGAACCGCTAGCGTAGCCCCACACACCTGGGGGCTGCGGGCTTTCCTGCTGCCTTCAGTCTCAAAGCCACCCTTTCCCACTTGGCGCCGGGCCAGGCACAAAAATGGCCATACGGCTGGAGATGGGTCCCCTGCCAAAAGAGCCAGCAGGGAAAACTATGCCTTGTTCTAAAGCTCTTTGGGAACCGCTTGCGTAGCCCCACAGACCTGGGGGCTGCGGGCTTTCCTGCTGCCTTCAGCCTCAAAGCCACCCTTTCGCACTTGGGGCTTCGCCAGGCTCAAAAATGGCCATATGGCTGGAGATGTGTCCCCCGCCCAAAGAGCGAGCAGGGAAAACTATGCCTTGTTCTAAAGCTCTTTGGGAACCGCTTGCGTAGCCCCACAGACCTGGGGGCTGCGGGCTTTCCTGCTGCCTTCAGCCTCAAAGCCACCCTTTCCCACTTGGCGCCGGGCCAGGGACAAAAATGGCCATACGGCTGGAGATGGGTCCCATGCCCAAAGAGCCAGCAGGGAAAACTATGCCTTGTTCTAAAGCTCTTTGGGAACCGCTTGCTTGGCCCCACAGACCTGGGGGCTGCAGGCTTTGCTGCTGCCTTCAGCCTCGACACCACCCTTTCCCTCTTGGCGCCGCGCCAGGCACAAAAATGGCCATACGGCTGGAGATGGGTCCCCCGCCCAAAGAGCCAGCAGGGAAAACTATGCCTTGTTCTAAAGCTCTTTGGGAACCGCTTGCGTAGCCCCACAGACCTGGGGGCTGCGGGCTTTCCTGCTGCCTTCAGCCTCAAAACCACCCTTTCCCACTACGCACCGCGCCAGGCACAAAAATGGCCATACGGCTGGAGATGGGTCCCCCGCCCAAAGAGCCAGCAGGGAAAACTATGCCTTGTTCTAAAGCTCTTTATGAACCGCTTGCTTGGCCCCACAGACGTGGGGGCTGCGGGCTTTCCTGCTGCCTTCAGCCTCAAAACCACCCTATGCCACTACGCACCGCGTCAGGCACAAAAATAGCCATACGGCTGGAGATGGGTCCCCCACCCAAAGAGCCAGCAGGGAAAACTATGCCTTGTTCTAAAGGTCTTTGGGAACCGCTTGCGTAGCCCCACAGGCCTGGGGGCTGCAGGCTTTCCTGCTGTCTTCAGCCTCAAAGCCACCCTTTCCCACTTGGCGCCCTATCAGGCACAAAAATGGCCTATGGGTGGAGATGGGTCCCATGCCCAAAGAGCCAGCAGGGAAAACTATGCCTTGTTCTAAAGCTCTTTGGGAACCGCTTGCGTAGCCCCACAGACCTGGGGGCTGCGCGCTTTCCTGCTGCCTTTAGCCTCGACACCACCCTTTCCCTCTTGGCGCCGCGCCAGGCACAAAAATGGCCGTACGGCTGGAGATGGGTCCCCCGCCCAAAGAGCCAGCAGGGAAAACTATGCCTTGTTCTAAAGCTCTTTGGGAACCGCTTGCGTAGCCGCACAGACCTGGGGGCTGCGGGCTTTCCTGCTGCCTTCAGCCTCAAAGCCACCCTTTCCCACTTTGCGCCGGGCCAGGCACAAAAATTGCCATACGGCTGGAGATGGGTCCCCCGCCCAAAGAGCCAGCAGGGAAAACTATGCCTTGTTCTAAAGCTCTTTGGGAACCGCTTGCGTAGCCCCACAGACCTTGGGGCTGCGGGCTTTCCTGCTGCCTTCAGCCTCGACAGCACCCTTTCCCACTTGGCTTCGCGCCAGGCACAAAAATGGCCTATGGCTGGAGATGGGTCCCATGCCCTAAGAGCCAGCTGGGAAAACTATGCCTTCTTCTAAAGCTCTTTGGGAACCGCTTGCGTAGCACCACAGACCTGGGGGCTGCAGGCTTTGCTCCTGCCTTCAGCCTCAAAGCCACCCTTTCCCACCTGGCGCCGCGCCAGGCTCAAAAATGGCCATACGGCTGGAGATGGGTCCCCCGCCCAGAGAGCCAGCAGGGAAAACTATGCCTTGTTCTAAAGCTCTTTGGGAAACACTTGCGTAGCCCCACAGACCTGGGGGCTGCGGGCTTTCCTGCTGCCTTTAGAGTCGACACCACCCTTTCCCACTTGGCGCCGCGCCATGCTCAAAAATGGCCATACGGCTGGAGATGGGTCCCCCGCCCAGAGAGCCAGCAGGGAAAACTATGCCTTGTTCTAAAGCTCTTTGGGAACCGCTTGCGTAGCCCCACAGACCTGGGGGCTGCGGGCTTTCCTGCTGCCTTAAAGCCTCAAAGCCACCCTTTCCCACTGGGCGCCGGGCCAGGCACAAAAATGGCCTATGGCTGGAGATGGGTCCCAGGCCCAAAGAGCCAGCAGGGAAAACTATGCCTTGTTCTAAAGCTCTTTGGGAACCGCTTGCTTGGCCCCACAGACCTGGGGGCTGCGGGCTTTCCTGCTGCCTTCAGCCTCGACACCACCCTTTCCCACTACGCACCGCGCCAGGCACAAAAATGGCCATACGGCTGGAGATGGGTCCCCCGCCCAAAGAGCCAGCAGGGAAAACTATGCCTTGTTCTAAAGCTCTTTGGGAACCGCTTGCGTGGCCCCACAGACCTGGGGGCTGCGGGCTTTCCTGCTGCCTTCACCCTCAAAACCACCCTTTCCCACTTGGCGCCCTATCAGGCACAAAAATGGCCTATGGGTGGAGATGGGTCCCATGCCCAAAGAGCCAGCAGGGAAAACTATGCCTTGTTCTAAAGCTCTTTGGGAACCGCTTGCGTAGCCCCACAGACCTGGGGGCTGCGGGCTTTCCTGCTGCCTTCAGACTCAAAGCCACCCTTTCACACTTGGCACCGCGCCAGGCACAAAAATGGCCATACGGCTGGAGATGGGTCCCCCGCCCAAAGAGCCAGCAGGGAAAACTATGCCTTGTTCTAAAGCTCTTTGGGAACTGCTTGCGTAGCTCCACAGACCTGGGGGCTGCGGGCTTTCCTGCTGCCTTTAGCCTCGACACCACCCTTTCCCTCTTGGCGCCGCGCCAGGCACAAAAATGGCCGTACGGCTGGAGATGGGTCCCCCGCCCAGAGAGCCAGCAGGGAAAATTATGCCTTGTTCTAAAGCTCTTTGGGAACCGCTTGCGTAGCCCCACAGACCTGGGGGCTGCGGGCTTTCCTGCTGCCTTCAGCCTCGACACCACCCTTTCCCACTTGGCGCCCTATCAAGCACAAAAATGGCCATACGTCTGGAGATGGGTCCCACGCCCAAAGAGCCAGCAGGGAAAACTATGCCTTGTTCTAAAGCTCTTTGGGAACCGCTTGCTTGGCCCCACAGACGTGGGGGCTGCGGGCTTTCCTGCTGTCTTCAGCCTCGACACCACCCTTTCCCACTTGGCGCCCTATCAGGCAAAAAAATGGCCATATGGCTGGAGATGGGTCCCCCGCCCAAAGAGCCAGCAGGGAAAACTATGCCTTGTTCTAAAGCTCTTTGGGAACCGCTTGCGTAGCCCCACAGACCTGGGGGCTGCGGGGCTTTCCTGCTGCCTTCAGCCTCAAAGCCACCCTTTCGCACTTGGGGCTTCGCCAGGCACAAAAATGGCCATATGGCTGGAGATGGGTCCCCCTCCCAAAGAGCGAGCAGGGAAAACTATGCCTTGTTCTAAAGCTCTTTGGGAACCGCTTGCGTAGCCCCACAGACCTGGGGGCTGCGGGCTTTCCTGCTGCCTTCAGCCTCAAAGCCACCCTTTCCCACTTGGCGCCGGGCCAGGGACAAAAATGTCCATACGGCTGGAGATGGGTCCCATGCCCAAAGAGCCAGCAGGGAAAACTATGCCTTCTTCTAAAGCTCTTTGGGAACCGCTTGCGTAGCCCCACAGACCTGGGGGCTGCGGGCTTTGCTGCTGCCTTCAGCCTCGACACCACCCTTTCCCACTTGGCGCCGCGCCAGGCACAAAAATGGCCATACGGCTGGAGATGGGTCCCCCGCCCAAAGAGCCAGCAGGGAAAACTATGCCTTGTTCTAAATCTCTTTGGGAACCACTTGCGTAGCCCAACAGATCTTGGGCCTGTGGGCTTTCCTGCTGCCTTCAGCCTAGACAACACCCTTTCCCACTAGGTGCCTCGCACGCACACAAATGGCCATACGGCTGGAGATGGGTCCCCCACCCAAAGAGTCAGCAGGGAAAACTATGCCTTGTTCTAAAGCTCTTTGTGAACCGCTTGGATAGCCCCACAGACCTGGGGGCTGCAGGCTCTCCTGCTGCCTTCAGCCTCGACACCACCCTTTCCCACTTGGCGCCACGCCAGGCACAAAAATGGCCTATGGCTGGAGATTGGTGCCCCGCCCAAAGAGCCAGCAGGGAAAACTATGCCTTGTTCTAAAGCTCTTTGGGAACCGCTTGCGTAGCCCCACAGACCTGGGGGCTGCGGGCTTTCCTGCTGCCTTCAGCCTCGACAACACCCTTTCCCACTTGGCGCCGCGCCAGGCACAAAAATAGCTATACGGCTGGAGATGGGTCCCATGCCCAAAGAGCCAGCAGGGAAAACTATGCCTTGTTCTAAAGCTCTTTCAGAACCGCTTGCGTAGCCCCCAGACCTGGGGGCTGCAGGCTTTCTTGCTGCCTTCAGCCTCGACAGCACACTTTCCCACTTGGCACCGCGTCAGTCACAAAAATGGCCTATGGCTGGAGATGGGTCCCCCGCCCAAGGAGCCAGCAGGGAAAACTATGCCTTGTTCTAAAGCTCTTTCAGAACCGCTTGCGTAGCCCCACAGACCTGGGGGCTGCGGGCTTTCCTGCTGCCTTCAGCCTCGACACCACCCTTTCCCACTTGGCGCCGCGCCAGGCTCAAAAATGGCCATACGGCTGGAGATGGGTCCCCCACCCAAAGAGCCAGCAGGGAAAACTATGCCTTGTTCTAAAGCTCTTTGTGAACCGCTTGGATAGCCCCACAGACCTGGGGGCTGCAGGCTCTCCTGCTGCCTTCAGCCTCGACACCACCCTTTCCCACTTGGCGCCGCGCCAGGCACAAAAATGGCCTATGGCTGGAGATGGGTCCCATGCCCAAAGAGCCAGCAGGGAAAACTATGCCTTGTTCTAAAGCTCTTTGGGAACCGCTTGCTTGGCCCCACAGACGTGGGGGCTGCGGGCTTTCCTGCTGCCTTCAGCCTCGACACCACCCTTTCCCACTTGGCGCCGCGCCAGGCACAAAAATGGCCATACGGCTGGAGATGGGTGCCCCGCCCAAAGAGCCAGCAGGGAAAACTATGCCTTGTTCTAAAGCTCTTTGGGAACCGCTTGCGTAGCCCCACAGACCTGGGGGCTGCGGGCTTTCCTGCTGCCTTCAGCCTCGACAACACCCTTTCCCACTTGGCGCCGTGCCAGGCACAAAAATAGCTATACGGCTGGAGATGGGTCCCATGCCCAAAGAGCCAGCAGGGTAAACTATGCCTTGTTCTAAAGCTCTTTGGGAACTGCTTGCGTAGCCCCACAGACCTGGGGGCTGCAGGCTTTCTTGCTGCCTTCAGCCTCGACAGCACACTTTCCCACTTGGCACCGCGTCAGTCACAAAAATGGCCTATGGCTGGAGATGGGTCCCCCGCCCAAGGAGCCAGCAGGGAAAACTATGCCTTGTTCTAAAGCTCTTTCAGAACCGCTTGCGTAGCCCCACAGACCTGGGGGCTGCGGGCTTTCCTGCTGCCTTCAGCCTCGACACCACCCTTTCCCACTTGGCGCCGCGCCAGGCTCAAAAATGGCCATACGGCTGGAGATGGGTCCCATGCCCAAAGAGCCAGCAGGGAAAACTATGCCTTGTTCTAAAGCTCTTTGGGAACCGCTTGCGTAGCCCCACAGACCTGGGGGCTGCGGGCTTTCCTGCTGCCTTCAGCCTCGACACCACCCTTTCCCACTTGGCGCCGCGCCAGGCACAAAAATGGCCATACGGCTGGAGATGGGTCCCCCGCCCAGAGAGCCAGCAAGGAAAATTATGCCTTGTTCTAAAGCTCTTTGGGAACCGCTTGCGTAGCCCCACAGACCTGGCGCTGCGGGCTTTCCTGCTGCCTTCAGCCTCAAAGCCACCCTTTCCCGCTTGCTGTCGCGCCAGGCACAAAAATGGCCTATGGCTGGAGATGGGTCCCATGCCCAAAGACCCAGCAGGGAAAACTATGCCTTGTTCTAAAGCTCTTTGGGAACCGCTTGCGTAGCCCCACAGACCTGGGGGCTGCAGGCTTTGCTGCTGCCTTCAGCCTCAAAGCCACCCTTTCCCACTTGGCGTCGCGCTAGGCACAAAAATGGCCATACGGCTGGAGATGGGTCCCCCGCCCAGAGAGCCAGCAAGGAAAATTTTGCCTTGTTCTAAAGCTCTTTGGGAACCGCTTGCGTAGCCGCACAGACCTGGGGGCTGCGGGCTTTCCTGCTGCCTTCAGCCTCAAAGCCACCCTTTCCCACTTGGCGCCGCATCAGGCACAAAAATGGCCTATGGCTGGAGATGGGGCCCATGCCCAAAGAGCCAGCAAGGAAAACTATGCCTTGTTCTAAAGCTCTTTGGGAACCGCTTGCGTAGCCCCACAGACCTGGGGGCTGCAGGCTTTCCTGCTGCCTTCAGCCTCAAAGCCACCCTTTCCCACTTGGCACTCCATCAGGTAAAAAAATGATCTATGGCTGGAGATCGGTCCCATGCCCAAAGACCCAGCAAGGAAAACTATGCCTTGTTCTAAAGCTCTTTGGGAACCGCTTGCGTGGCCCCACAGACGTGGGGCCTGCAGGCTTTGCTGCTGCCTTCAGCCTCAAAGCCACCCTTTCCCACTTGGCGCCGCGCTAGGCACAAAAATGGTCTATGGCTGGAGATGGGTCCCCCGCCCAGAGAGCCAGCAGGGAAAACTATGCCTTGTTCTAAAGCTCTTTGGGAACCGCTTGCGTAGCCCTACAGACATGGGGGCTGCGGGCTTTCCTGCTGCCTTCAGCCTCGACACCACCCTTTCCCACTTGGCGCCGTGCCAGGCACAAAAATGGCCATACGGCTGGAGATGGGTCCCCCGCCCAAAGAGCCAGCAGGGAAAACTATGCCTTGTTCTAAAGCTCTTTGGGAACCGCTTGCGTAGCCCCAAAGACCTGGGGGCTGCGGGCTTTCCTGCTGCCTTCAGCCTCAAAACCACCCTTTCCCACTTGGCGCCGCGCCAGACACAAAAATGGCCATACGGCTGGAGATGGGTCCCATGCCCAAAGACCCAGCAGGGAAAACTATGCCTTGTTCTAAAGCTCTTTGGGAACCGCTTGCGTAGCCCCACAGACCTGGGGGCTGCGGGCTTTGCTGCTGCCTTCAGCCTCAAAGCCACCCTTTCCCACTTGGCGTCGCGCTAGGCACAAAAATGGCCATACGGCTGGAGATGGGTCCCCCGCCCAGAGAGCCAGCAAGGAAAATTATGCCTTGTTCTAAAGCTCTTTGGGAACCGCTTGCGTAGCCGCACAGACCTGGGGGCTGCGGGCTTTCCTGCTGCCTTCAGCCTCAAAGCCACCCTTTCCCACTTGGCGCCGCATCAGGCACAAAAATGGCCTATGGCTGGAGATGGGTCCCATGCCCAAAGAGCCAGCAAGGAAAACTATGCCTTGTTCTAAAGCTCTTTGGGAACCGCTTGCGTAGCCCCACAGACCTGGGGGCTGCGGGCTTTCCTGCTGCCTTCAGCCTCAAAGCCACCCTTTCACACTTGGCACTCCATCAGGCAAAAAAATGGCCTATGGCTGGAGATCGGTCCCATGCCCAAAGACCCAGCAAGGAAAACTATGCCTTGTTCTAAAGCTCTTTGGGAACCGCTTGCGTGGCCCCACAGACCTGGGGCCTGCAGGCTTTGCTGCTGCCTTCAGCCTCAAAGCCACCCTTTCCCACTTGGCGCCGCGCCAGGCACAAAAATGGCCATACGGCTGGAGATGGGTCCCCCACCCAAAGAGCCAGCAAGGAAAACTATGCCTTGTTCTAAAGCTCTTTGGGAACCGCTTGCGTGGCCCCACAGACCTGGGGCCTGCAGGCTTTGCTGCTGCCTTCAGCCTCGACACCACCCTTTCCCACTTGGCGCCGCGCCAGGCTCAAAAATGGCCATACGGCTGGAGATGGGTCCCCCACCCAAAGAGCCAGCAGGGAAAACTATGCCTTGTTCTAAAGCTCTTTGTGAACCGCTTGGATAGCCCCACAGACCTGGGGGCTGCAGGCTCTCCTGCTGCCTTCAGCCTCGACACCACCCTTTCCCACTTGGCGCCGCGCCAGGCACAAAAATGGCCTATGGCTGGAGATGGGTCCCATGCCCAAAGAGCCAGCAGGGAAAACTATGCCTTGTTCTAAAGCTCTTTGGGAACCGCTTGCTTGGCCCCACAGACGTGGGGGCTGCGGGCTTTCCTGCTGCCTTCAGCCTCGACACCACCCTTTCCCACTTGGCGCCGCGCCAGGCACAAAAATGGCCATACGGCTGGAGATGGGTGCCCCGCCCAAAGAGCCAGCAGGGAAAACTATGCCTTGTTCTAAAGCTCTTTGGGAACCGCTTGCGTAGCCCCACAGACCTGGGGGCTGCGGGCTTTCCTGCTGCCTTCAGCCTCAAAGCCACCCTTTCCCACTTGGCGCCGTGCCAGGCACAAAAATAGCTATACGGCTGGAGATGGGTCCCATGCCCAAAGAGCCAGCAGGGTAAACTATGCCTTGTTCTAAAGCTCTTTGGGAACTGCTTGCGTAGCCCCACAGACCTGGGGGCTGCAGGCTTTCTTGCTGCCTTCAGCCTCGACAGCACACTTTCCCACTTGGCACCGCGTCAGTCACAAAAATGGCCTATGGCTGGAGATGGGTCCCCCGCCCAAGGAGCCAGCAGGGAAAACTATGCCTTGTTCTAAAGCTCTTTCAGAACCGCTTGCGTAGCCCCACAGACCTGGGGGCTGCGGGCTTTCCTGCTGCCTTCAGCCTCGACACCACCCTTTCCCACTTGGCGCCGCGCCAGGCTCAAAAATGGCCATACGGCTGGAGATGGGTCCCATGCCCAAAGAGCCAGCAGGGAAAACTATGCCTTGTTCTAAAGCTCTTTGGGAACCGCTTGCGTAGCCCCACAGACCTGGGGGCTGCGGGCTTTCCTGCTGCCTTCAGCCTCGACACCACCCTTTCCCACTTGGCGCCGCGCCAGGCACAAAAATGGCCATACGGCTGGAGATGGGTCCCCCGCCCAGAGAGCCAGCAAGGAAAATTATGCCTTGTTCTAAAGCTCTTTGGGAACCGCTTGCGTAGCCCCACAGACCTGGCGCTGCGGGCTTTCCTGCTGCCTTCAGCCTCAAAGCCACCCTTTCCCACTTGCTGTCGCGCCAGGCACAAAAATGGCCTATGGCTGGAGATGGGTCCCATGCCCAAAGACCCAGCAGGGAAAACTATGCCTTGTTCTAAAGCTCTTTGGGAACCGCTTGCGTAGCCCCACAGACCTGGGGGCTGCAGGCTTTGCTGCTGCCTTCAGCCTCAAAGCCACCCTTTCCCACTTGGCGTCGCGCTAGGCACAAAAATGGCCATACGGCTGGAGATGGGTCCCCCGCCCAGAGAGCCAGCAAGGAAAATTTTGCCTTGTTCTAAAGCTCTTTGGGAACCGCTTGCGTAGCCGCACAGACCTGGGGGCTGCGGGCTTTCCTGCTGCCTTCAGCCTCAAAGCCACCCTTTCCCACTTGGCGCCGCATCAGGCACAAAAATGGCCTATGGCTGGAGATGGGGCCCATGCCCAAAGAGCCAGCAAGGAAAACTATGCCTTGTTCTAAAGCTCTTTGGGAACCGCTTGCGTAGCCCCACAGACCTGGGGGCTGCAGGCTTTCCTGCTGCCTTCAGCCTCAAAGCCACCCTTTCCCACTTGGCACTCCATCAGGTAAAAAAATGATCTATGGCTGGAGATCGGTCCCATGCCCAAAGACCCAGCAAGGAAAACTATGCCTTGTTCTAAAGCTCTTTGGGAACCGCTTGCGTGGCCCCACAGACGTGGGGCCTGCAGGCTTTGCTGCTGCCTTCAGCCTCAAAGCCACCCTTTCCCACTTGGCGCCGCGCTAGGCACAAAAATGGTCTATGGCTGGAGATGGGTCCCCCGCCCAGAGAGCCAGCAGGGAAAACTATGCCTTGTTCTAAAGCTCTTTGGGAACCGCTTGCGTAGCCCTACAGACATGGGGGCTGCGGGCTTTCCTGCTGCCTTCAGCCTCGACACCACCCTTTCCCACTTGGCGCCGTGCCAGGCACAAAAATGGCCATACGGCTGGAGATGGGTCCCCCGCCCAAAGAGCCAGCAGGGAAAACTATGCCTTGTTCTAAAGCTCTTTGGGAACCGCTTGCGTAGCCCCAAAGACCTGGGGGCTGCGGGCTTTCCTGCTGCCTTCAGCCTCAAAACCACCCTTTCCCACTTGGCGCCGCGCCAGACACAAAAATGGCCATACGGCTGGAGATGGGTCCCATGCCCAAAGACCCAGCAGGGAAAACTATGCCTTGTTCTAAAGCTCTTTGGGAACCGCTTGCGTAGCCCCACAGACCTGGGGGCTGCGGGCTTTGCTGCTGCCTTCAGCCTCAAAGCCACCCTTTCCCACTTGGCGTCGCGCTAGGCACAAAAATGGCCATACGGCTGGAGATGGGTCCCCCGCCCAGAGAGCCAGCAAGGAAAATTATGCCTTGTTCTAAAGCTCTTTGGGAACCGCTTGCGTAGCCGCACAGACCTGGGGGCTGCGGGCTTTCCTGCTGCCTTCAGCCTCAAAGCCACCCTTTCCCACTTGGCGCCGCATCAGGCACAAAAATGGCCTATGGCTGGAGATGGGTCCCATGCCCAAAGAGCCAGCAAGGAAAACTATGCCTTGTTCTAAAGCTCTTTGGGAACCGCTTGCGTAGCCCCACAGACCTGGGGGCTGCGGGCTTTCCTGCTGCCTTCAGCCTCAAAGCCACCCTTTCACACTTGGCACTCCATCAGGCAAAAAAATGGCCTATGGCTGGAGATCGGTCCCATGCCCAAAGACCCAGCAAGGAAAACTATGCCTTGTTCTAAAGCTCTTTGGGAACCGCTTGCGTGGCCCCACAGACCTGGGGCCTGCAGGCTTTGCTGCTGCCTTCAGCCTCAAAGCCACCCTTTCCCACTTGGCGCCGCGCCAGGCACAAAAATGGCCTATGGCTGGAGATGGGTCCCATGCCCAAAGAGCCATCAGGGAAAACTATGCCTTGTTCTAAAGCTCTTTGGGAACCGCTTGCTTGGCCGCACAGACCTGGGGGCTGCAGGTTTTCCTGCTGCCTTCAGCCTCAAAACCACCCTTTCCCACTACGCACCGCGCCAGGCACAAAAATGGCCATACGGCTGGAGATGGGTCCCCCGCCCAAAGAGCCAGCAGGGAAAACTATGCCTTGTTCTAAAGCTCTTTGGGAACCGCTTGCGTAGCCCCACAGACCTGGGGGCTGCGGGCTTTCCTGCTGCCTTCAGCCTCGACACCACCCTTTCCCACTTGGCGCCGCGCCAGGCACAAAAATGGCCATACGGCTGGAGATGGGTCCCCCGCCCAGAGAGCCAGCAAGGAAAATTATGCCTTGTTCTAAAGCTCTTTGGGAACCGCTTGCGTAGCCCCACAGACCTGGGGGCTGCGGGCTTTCTTGCTGCCTTCAGCCTCGACACCACCCTTTCCCACTTGGCGCCGCGCCAGGCACAAAAATGGCCATACGGCTGGAGATGGGTCCCCCGCCCAGAGAGCAGCAAGGAAAATTATGCCTTGTTCTAAAGCTCTTTGGGAACCGCTTGCGTAGCCCCACAGACCTGGCGCTGCGGGCTTTCCTGCTGCCTTCAGCCTCAAAGCCACCCTTTCCCACTTGGTGTCGCGCCAGGCACAAAAATGGCCTATGGCTGGAGATGGGTCCCATGCCCAAAGACCCAGCAGGGAAAACTATGCCTTGTTCTAAAGCTCTTTGGGAACCGCTTGCGTAGCCCCACAGACCTGGGGGCTGCAGGCTTTGCTGCTGCCTTCAGCCTCAAAGCCACCCTTTCCCACTTGGCGTCGCGCTAGGCACAAAAATGGCCATACGGCTGGAGATGGGTCCCCCGCCCAGAGAGCCAGCAAGGAAAATTTTGCCTTGTTCTAAAGCTCTTTGGGAACCGCTTGCGTAGCCGCACAGACCTGGGGGCTGCGGGCTTTGCTGCTGCCTTCAGCGTCAAAACCACCCTTTACCACTACGCACCGCGCCAGGCACAAAAATGGCCATACGGCTGGAAATGGGTCCCCCGTCCAAAGAGCCAGCAGGGAAAACTATGCCTTGTTCTAAAGCTCTTTGGGAACCGCTTGCGTAGCCCCAGAGACCTGGGGGCTGCAGGCTTTCCTGCTGCCTTCAGCCTCAAAGCCACCCTTTCCCACTTGGCGCCGCATCAGGCACAAAAATGGCCTATGGCTGGAGATGGGGCCCATGCCCAAAGAGCCAGCAAGGAAAACTATGCCTTGTTCTAAAGCTCTTTGGGAACCGCTTGCGTAGCCCCACAGACCTGGGGGCTGCAGGCTTTCCTGCTGCCTTCAGCCTCAAAGCCACCCTTTCCCACTTGGCACTCCATCAGGTAAAAAAATGATCTATGGCTGGAGATCGGTCCCATGCCCAAAGACCCAGCAAGGAAAACTATGCCTTGTTCTAAAGCTCTTTGGGAACCGCTTGCGTGGCCCCACAGACGTGGGGCCTGCAGGCTTTGCTGCTGCCTTCAGCCTCAAAGCCACCCTTTCCCACTTGGCGCCGCGCTAGGCACAAAAATGGTCTATGGCTGGAGATGGGTCCCCCGCCCAGAGAGCCAGCAGGGAAAACTATGCCTTGTTCTAAAGCTCTTTGGGAACCGCTTGCGTAGCCCTACAGACATGGGGGCTGCGGGCTTTCCTGCTGCCTTCAGCCTCGACACCACCCTTTCCCACTTGGCGCCGTGCCAGGCACAAAAATGGCCATACGGCTGGAGATGGGTCCCCCGCCCAAAGAGCCATCAGGGAAAACTATGCCTTGTTCTAAAGCTCTTTGGGAACCGCTTGCGTAGCCCCAAAGACCTGGGGGCTGCGGGCTTTCCTGCTGCCTTCAGCCTCAAAACCACCCTTTCACACTTGGCACTCCATCAGGCAAAAAAATGGCCTATGGCTGGAGATCGGTCCCATGCCCAAAGACCCAGCAAGGAAAACTATGCCTTGTTCTAAAGCTCTTTGGGAACCGCTTGCGTGGCCCCACAGACGTGGGGCCTGCAGGCTTTGCTGCTGCCTTCAGCCTCGACAACACCCTTTCCCACTTGGCGTCGCGCCAGGCACAAAAATGGCCTATGGCTGGAGATGGGTCCCATGCCCAAAGAGCCAGCAGGGAAAACTATGCCTTGTTCTAAAGCTCTTTGGGAACCGCTTGCGTAGCCCCACAGACCTCGGGGCTGCCGGCTTTGCTGCTGCCTTCAGCCTCAAAACCACCCTTTCCCACTTGGCGCCGCGCCAGGCACAAAAATGGCCATATGGCTGGAGATGGGTCCCCCGCCCAAAGAGCCAGCAGGGAAAACTATGCCTTGTTCTAAAGCTCTTTGGGAACCGCTTGCATAGCCCCACAGACCTGGGGGCTGCGGGCTTTCCTGCTGCCTTCAGCCTCGACACCACCCTTTCCCACTTGGCGCCGTGCCAGGCACAAAAATGGCCATACGGCTGGAGATGGGTCCCCCGCCCAAAGAGCCAGCAGGGAAAACTATGCCTTGTTCTAAAGCTCTTTGGGAACCGCTTGCGTAGCCCCAAAGACCTGGGGGCTGCGGGCTTTCCTGCTGCCTTCAGCCTCAAAACCACCCTTTCACACTTGGCACTCCATCAGGCAAAAAAATGGCCTATGGCTGGAGATCGGTCCCATGCCCAAAGACCCAGCAAGGAAAACTATGCCTTGTTCTAAAGCTCTTTGGGAACCGCTTGCGTGGCCCCACAGACGTGGGGCCTGCAGGCTTTGCTGCTGCCTTCAGCCTCGACAACACCCTTTCCCACTTGGCGTCGCGCCAGGCACAAAAATGGCCTATGGCTGGAGATGGGTCCCATGCCCAAAGAGCCAGCAGGGAAAACTATGCCTTGTTCTAAAGCTCTTTGGGAACCGCTTGCGTAGCCCCACAGACCTGGGGGCTGCCGGCTTTGCTGCTGCCTTCAGCCTCAAAACCACCCTTTCCCACTTGGCGCCGCGCCAGGCACAAAAATGGCCATATGGCTGGAGATGGGTCCCCCGCCCTAAGAGCCAGCAGGGAAAACTATGCCTTGTTCTAAAGCTCTTTGGGAACCGCTTGCATAGCCCCACAGACCTGGGGGCTGCGGGCTTTCCTGCTGCCTTCAGCCTCGACACCACCCTTTCCCACTTGGCGCCGCGCCAGGCACAAAAATGGCCATACGGCTGGAGATGGGTCCCCCGCCCAAAGAACAAGCAGGGAAAACTATGCCTTGTTCTAAAGCTCTTTGGGAACCGCTTGCGTAGCCCCACAGACCTGGGGGCTGCGGGCTTTCCTGCTGCCTTCAGGCTCGACACCACCCTTTCCCACTTGGCGCCGCGCCAGGCACAAAAATGGCCATACGGCTGGAGATGGGTCCCCCGCCCAAAGAGCCAGCAGGGAAAACTATGCCTTGTTCTAAAGCTCTTTGGGAACCGCTTGCATAGCCCCACAGACCTGGGGGCTGCAGGCTTTCCTGCTGCCTTCAGCCTCAAAGCCACCCTTTCACACTTGGCACTCCATCAGGTAAAAAAATGGCCTATGGCTGGAGATCGGTCCCATGCCCAAAGACCCAGCAAGGAAAACTATGCCTTGTTCTAAAGCTCTTTGGGAACCGCTTGCGTGGCCCCACAGACGTGGGGCCTGCAGGCTTTGCTGCTGCCTTCAGCCTCAAAGCCACCCTTTCCCACTTGGCGCCGCGCTAGGCACAAAAATGGTCTATGGCTGGAGATGCGTCCCCCGCCCAGAGAGCCAGCAGGGAAAACTATGCCTTGTTCTAAAGCTCTTTGGGAACCACTTGCGTAGCCCTACAGACATGGGGGCTGCGGGCTTTGCTGCTGCCTTCAGCCTCGACACCACCCTTTCCCACTTGGCGCCGTGCCAGGCACAAAAATGGCCATACGGCTGGAGATGGGTCCCCCGCCCAAAGAGCCAGCAGGGAAAACTATGCCTTGTTCTAAAGCTCTTTGGGAACCGCTTGCGTAGCCGCACAGACCTGGGGGCTGCGGGCTTTCCTGCTGCCTTCAGCCTCGACACCACCCTTTCCCACTTGGCGCCGCGCCAGGCACAAAAATGGCCATACGGCTGGAGATGGGTCCCCCGCCCAGAGAGCCAGCAGGGAAAACTATGCCTTGTTCTAAAGCTCTTTGGGAACCGCTTGCGTAGCCGCACAGACCTGGGGGCTGCGGGCTTTCCTGCTGCCTTCAGCCTCGACAGCACCCTTTCCCACTTGGCGCCCTATCAAGCACAAAAATGGCCTATGGCTGGAGATGGGTCCCATGCCCAAAGAGCCAGCAGGGAAAACTATGCCTTGTTCTAAAGCTCTTTGGGAACCGCTTGCGTAGCCCCACACACGTGGGGGCTGCGGGCTTTCCTGCTGCCTTCAGCCTCAAAGCCACCCTTTCGCACTTGGGGCTTCGCCAGGCACAAAAATGGCCATATGGCTGGAGATGTGTCCCCCGCCCAAAGAGCGAGCAGGGAAAACTATGCCTTGTTCTAAAGCTCTTTGGGAACCGCTTGCGTAGCCCCACAGACCTGGGGGCTGCGGGCTTTCCTGCTGCCTTCAGCCTCAAAGCCACCCTTTCCCACTTGGCGCCGGGCCAGGGACAAAAATGGCCATACGGCTGGAGATGGGTCCCATGCCCAAAGAGCCAGCAGGGAAAACTATGCCTTGTTCTAAAGCTCTTTGGGAACCGCTTGCGTAGCCCCACAGACCTGGGGGCTGCGGGCTTTGCTGCTGCCTTCAGCCTCGACACCACCCTTACCCACTTGGCGCCGCGCCAGGCACAAAAATGGCCATACGGCTGGAGATGGGTCCCCCGCCCAAAGAGCCAGCAGGGAAAACTATGCCTTGTTCTAAAGCTCTTTGGGAACCGCTTGCGTAGCCCCACAGACCTGGGGGCTGCGGGCTTTCCTGCTGCCTTCAGCCTCAAAACCACCCTTTCCCACTACGCACCGCGCCAGGCACAAAAATGGCCATACGGCTGGAGATGGGTCCCCCGCCCAAAGAGCCAGCAGGGAAAACTATGCCTTGTTCTAAAGCTCTTTATGAACCGCTTGCTTGGCCCCACAGACGTGGGGGCTGCGGGCTTTCCTGCTGCCTTCAGCCTCAAAACCACCCTATGCCACTACGCACCGCGTCAGGCACAAAAATAGCCATACGGCTGGAGATGGGTCCCCCACCCAAAGAGCCAGCAGGGAAAACTATGCCATGTTCTAAAGGTCTTTGGGAACCGCTTGCGTAGCCCCACAGGCCTGGGGGCTGCAGGCTTTCCTGCTGTCTTCAGCCTCAAAGCCACCCTTTCCCACTTGGCGCCCTATCAGGCACAAAAATGGCCTATGGGTGGAGATGGGTCCCCCGCCCAAAGAACAAGCAGGGAAAACTATGCCTTGTTCTAAAGCTCTTTGGGAACCGCTTGCGTAGCCCCACAGACCTGGGGGCTGCGGGCTTTCCTGCTGCCTTTAGCCTCGACACCACCCTTTCCCTCTTGGCGCCGCGCCAGGCACAAAAATGGCCGTACGGCTGGAGATGGGTCCCCCGCCCAAAGAGCCAGCAGGGAAAACTATGCCTTGTTCTAAAGCTCTTTGGGAACCGCTTGCGTAGCCGCACAGACCTGGGGGCTGCGGGCTTTCCTGCTGCCTTCAGCCTCAAAGCCACCCTTTCCCACTTTGCGCCGGGCCAGGCACAAAAATTGCCATACGGCTGGAGATGGGTCCCCCGCCCAAAGAGCCAGCAGGGAAAACTATGCCTTGTTCTAAAGCTCTTTGGGAACCGCTTGTGTAGCCCCACAGACCTGGGGGCTGCAGGCTTTCCTGCTGCCTTCAGCCTCAAAACCACCCTTTCCCACTACGCAACGCGCCAGGCATAAAAATAGCCATACGACTGGAGATGGGTCCCCCGCCCAAAGAGCCAGCAGGGAAAACTATGCCTTGTTCTAAAGCTCTTTGGGAACCGCTTGCGTAGCCCCACAGACCTTGGGGCTGCGGGCTTTCCTGCTGCCTTCAGCCTCGACACCACCCTTTCCCACTTGGCTTCGCGCCAGGCACAAAAATGGCCTATGGCTGGAGATGGGTCCCTTGCCCTAAGAGCCAGCTGGGAAAACTATGCCTTCTTCTAAAGCTCTTTGGGAACCGCTTGCGTAGCACCACAGACCTGGGGGCTGCAGGCTTTGCTCCTGCCTTCAGCGTCAAAGCCACCCTTTCCCACTACGCACCGCGCCAGGCTCAAAAATGGCCATACGGCTGGAGATGGGTCCCCCGACCAGAGAGCCAGCAGGGAAAACTATGCCTTGTTCTAAAGCTCTTTGGAACCGCTTGCGTAGCCCCACAGACCTGGGGGCTGCGGGCTTTCCTGCTGCCTTTAGCCTCGACACCACCCTTTCCCACTTGGCGCCGCGCCAGGCTCAAAAATGGCCATACGGCTGGAGATGGGTCCCCCGCCCAGAGAGCCAGCAGGGAAAACTATGCCTTGTTCTAAAGCTCTTTGGGAACCGCTTGCGTAGCCCCACAGACCTGGGGGCTGCGGGCTTTCCTGCTGCCTTCAAGCCTCAAAGCCACCCTTTCCCACTTGGCGCCGCGCCAGGCACAAAAATGGCCTATGGCTGGAGATGGGTCCCCCGAACAAAGAGCCAGCAGGGAAAAATATGCCTTGTTCTAAAGCTCTTTGGGAACTGCTTGCGTAGCCCCACAGACCTGGGGGCTGCAGGCTTTCCTGCTGCCTTCAGCCTCAAAGCCACCCTTTCCCACTTGGCGCCCTATCAAGCACAAAAATGGCCTATGGCTGGAGATGGGTCCCAGGCCCAAAGAGCCAGCAGGGAAAACTATGCCTTGTTCTAAAGCTCTTTGGGAACCGCTTGCTTGGCCCCACAGACGTGGGGGCTGCGGGCTTTCCTGCTGCCTTCAGCCTCGACACCACCCTTTCCCACTTGGCGCCGCGCCAGGCATAAAAATGGCCATACGGCTGGAGATGGGTCCCCCGCCCAAAGAGCCAGCAGGGAAAACTATGCCTTGTTCTAAAGCTCTTTGGGAACCGCTTGCGTAGCCCCACAGACCTGGGGGCTGCGGGCTTTCCTGCTGCCTTCACCCTCAAAACCACCCTTTCCCACTTGGCACTGCTCCAGGCTCAAAAATGGCCATACGGCTGGAGATGGGTCCCCCACCCAAAGAGCCAGCAGGGAAAACTATGCCTTGTTCTAAAGCTCTTTGGGAACCGCTTGCGTAGCCCCACAGACCTGGGGGCTGCAGGCTTTCCTGCTGTCTTTAGCCTCAAAGCCACCCTTTCCCACTTGGCGCCCTATCAGGCACAAAAATGGCCTATGGGTGGAGATGGGTCCCATGCCCAAAGAGCCAGCAGGGAAAACTATGCCTTCTTCTAAAGCTCTTTGGGAACCGCTTGCGTAGCCCCACAGACCTGGGGGCTGCGGGCTTTCCTGCTGCCTTCAGCCTCAAAACCACCCTTTCCCACTTGGCGCCCTATCAGGCACAAAAATGGCCATACGGCTGGAGATGGGTCCCCCGCCCAAAGAGCCAGCAGGGAAAACTATGCCTTGTTCTAAAGCTCTTTGGGAACTGCTTGCGTAGCCCCACAGACCTGGGGGCTGCGGGCTTTCCTGCTGCCTTCAGCCTCAAAGCCACCCTTTCGCACTTGGGGCTTCGCCAGGCACAAAAATGGCCATATGGCTGGAGATGGGTCCCCCTCCCAAAGAGCGAGCAGGGAAAACTATGCCTTGTTCTAAAGCTCTTTGGGAACCGCTTGCGTAGCCCCACAGACCTGGGGGCTGCGGGCTTTCCTGCTGCCTTCAGCCTCAAAGCCACCCTTTCCCACTTGGCGCCGGGCCAGGGACAAAAATGGCCATACGGCTGGAGATGGGTCCCATGCTCAAAGAGCCAGCAGGGAAAACTATGCCTTGTTCTAAAGCTCTTTGGGAACCGCTTGCTTGGCCCCACAGACCTGGGGGCTGCAGGCTTTGCTGCTGCCTTCAGCCTCGACACCACCCTTTCCCACTTGGCGCTGCGCCAGGCACAAAAATGGCCATACGTCTGGAGATGGGTCCCCCGCCCAAAGAGCCAGCTGGGAAAACTATGCCTTGTTCTAAAGCTCTTTGGGAACCGCTTGCTTGGCCCCACAGACGTGGGGGCTGCGGGCTTTCCTGCTGTCTTCAGCCTCGAAACCACCCTTTCCCACTTGGCGCCCTATCAGGCACAAAAATGGCCATACGGCTGGAGATGGGTCCCCCGCCCAAAGAGCCAGCAGGGAAAACTATGCCTTGTTCTAAAGCTCTTTGGGAACCGCTTGCGTAGCCCCACAGACCTGGGGGCTGCGGGCTTTCCTGCTGCCTTCAGCCTCAAAGCCACCCTTTCGCACTTGGGGCTTCGCCAGGCACAAAAATGGCCATATGGCTGGAGATGGGTCCCCCTCCCAAAGAGCGAGCAGGGAAAACTATGCCTTGTTCTAAAGCTCTTTGGGAACCGCTTGCGTAGCCCCACAGACCTGGGGGCTGCGGGCTTTCCTGCTGCCTTCAGCCTCAAAGCCACCCTTTCCCACTTGGCGCCGGGCCAGGGACAAAAATGTCCATACGGCTGGAGATGGGTCCCATGCCCAAAGAGCCAGCAGGGAAAACTATGCCTTCTTCTAAAGCTCTTTGGGAACCGCTTGCTTGGCCCCACAGACGTGGGGGCTGCAGGCTTTCCTGCTGCCTTCAGCCTCAAAACCACCCTATGCCACTACGCACCGCTTCAGGCACAAAAATAGCCATACGGCTGGAGATGGGTCCCCCGCCCAAAGAGCCAGCAGGGAAAACTATGCCTTGTTCTAAAGCTCTTTGGGAACCGCTTGCGTAGCCCCACAGACCTGGGGGCTGCAGGCTTTCCTGCTGTCTTCAGCCTCAAAGCCACCCTTTCCCACTTGGCGCCCTATCAGGCACAAAAATGGCCTATGGGTGGAGATGGGTCCCATGCCCAAAGAGCCAGCAGGGAAAACTATGCCTTGTTCTAAAGCTCTTTGGGAACCGCTTGCGTAGCCCCACAGACCTGGGGGCTGCGGGCTTTGCTGCTGCCTTCAGCCTCGATACCACCATTTCCACTTGGCGCTGCGCCATGCACAAAAATGGCCATACGGCTGGAGATGGGTCCCCCGCCCAAAGAGCCAGCAGGGAAAACTATGCCTTGTTCTAAAGCTCTTTGGGAACCGCTTGCGTAGCCCCACAGACCTGGGGGCTGCGGGCTTTCCTGCTGCCTTTAGCCTCGACACCACCCTTTCCCTCTTGGCGCCGCGCCAGGCACAAAAATGGCCGTACGGCTGGAGATGGGTCCCACGCCCAAAGAGCCAGCAGGGAAAACTATGCCTTGTTCTAAAGCTCTTTGGGAACCGCTTGCGTAGCCCCACAGACCTGGGGGCTGCGGGCTTTCCTGCTGCCTTCAGCCTCAAAGCCACCCTTTCCCACTTGGCGCCGCATCAGGCACAAAAATGGCCTATGGCTGGAGATGGGTCCCATGCCCAAAGAGCCAGCAGGGAAAACTATGCCTTGTTCTAAAGCTCTTTGGGAACCGCTTGCGTAGCCCCACACACCTGGGGGCTGCGGGCTTTCCTGCTGCCTTCAGCCTCAAAACCACCCTTTCCCACTTGGCCCCCGGCCAGGCACAAAAATGGCCATACGGCTGGAGATGGGTCCCCCGCCCAAAGAGCCAGCAGGGAAAACTATGCCTTGTTCTAAAGCTCTTTGGGAACTGCTTGCGTAGCCCCACAGACCTGGGGGCTGCGGGCTTTCCTGCTGCCTTCAGCCTCGACACCACCCTTTCCCACTTGGCACTGCTCCAGGCTCAAAAATGGCCATACGGCTGGAGATGGGTCCCCCGCCCAGAGAGCCAGCAGGGAAAACTATGCCTTGTTCTAAAGCTCTTTGGGAACCGCTAGCGTAGCCCCACACACCTGGGGGCTGCGGGCTTTCCTGCTGCCTTCAGTCTCAAAGCCACCCTTTCCGACTTGGCGCCGGGCCAGGCACAAAAATGGCCATACGGCTGGAGATGGGTCCCCTGCCAAAAGAGCCAGCAGGGAAAACTATGCCTTGTTCTAAAGCTCTTTGGGAACCGCTTGCGTAGCCCCACAGACCTGGGGGCTGCGGGCTTTCCTGCTGCCTTCAGCCTCAAAGCCACCCTTTCGCACTTGGGGCTTCGCCAGGCTCAAAAATGGCCATATGGCTGGAGATGTGTCCCCCGCCCAAAGAGCGAGCAGGGAAAACTATGCCTTGTTCTAAAGCTCTTTGGGAACCGCTTGCGTAGCCCCACAGACCTGGGGGCTGCGGGCTTTCCTGCTGCCTTCAGCCTCAAAGCCACCCTTTCCCACTTGGCGCCGGGCCAGGGACAAAAATGGCCATACGGCTGGAGATGGGTCCCATGCCCAAAGAGCCAGCAGGGAAAACTATGCCTTGTTCTAAAGCTCTTTGGGAACCGCTTGCTTGGCCCCACAGACCTGGGGGCTGCAGGCTTTGCTGCTGCCTTCAGCCTCGACACCACCCTTACCCACTTGGCGCCGCGCCAGGCACAAAAATGGCCATACGGCTGGAGATGGGTCCCCCGCCCAAAGAGCCAGCAGGGAAAACTATGCCTTGTTCTAAAGCTCTTTGGGAACCGCTTGCGTAGCCCCACAGACCTGGGGGCTGCGGGCTTTCCTGCTGCCTTCAGCCTCAAAACCACCCTTTCCCACTACGCACCGCGCCAGGCACAAAAATGGCCATACGGCTGGAGATGGGTCCCCCGCCCAAAGAGCCAGCAGGGAAAACTATGCCTTGTTCTAAAGCTCTTTATGAACCGCTTGCTTGGCCCCACAGACGTGGGGGCTGCGGGCTTTCCTGCTGCCTTCAGCCTCAAAACCACCCTATGCCACTACGCACCGCGTCAGGCACAAAAATAGCCATACGGCTGGAGATGGGTCCCCCACCCAAAGAGCCAGCAGGGAAAACTATGCCTTGTTCTAAAGGTCTTTGGGAACCGCTTGCGTAGCCCCACAGGCCTGGGGGCTGCAGGCTTTCCTGCTGTCTTCAGCCTCAAAGCCACCCTTTCCCACTTGGCGCCCTATCAGGCACAAAAATGGCCTATGGGTGGAGATGGGTCCCATGCCCAAAGAGCCAGCAGGGAAAACTATGCCTTGTTCTAAAGCTCTTTGGGAACCGCTTGCGTAGCCCCACAGACCTGGGGGCTGCGCGCTTTCCTGCTGCCTTTAGCCTCGACACCACCCTTTCCCTCTTGGCGCCGCGCCAGGCACAAAAATGGCCGTACGGCTGGAGATGGGTCCCCCGCCCAAAGAGCCAGCAGGGAAAACTATGCCTTGTTCTAAAGCTCTTTGGGAACCGCTTGCGTAGCCGCACAGACCTGGGGGCTGCGGGCTTTCCTGCTGCCTTCAGCCTCAAAGCCACCCTTTCCCACTTTGCGCCGGGCCAGGCACAAAAATTGCCATACGGCTGGAGATGGGTCCCCCGCCCAAAGAGCCAGCAGGGAAAACTATGCCTTATTCTAAAGCTCTTTGGGAACCGCTTGTGTAGCCCCACAGACCTGGGGGCTGCAGGCTTTCCTGCTGTCTTCAGCCTCAAAGCCACCCTTTCCCACTTGGCGCCCTATCAGGCACAAAAATGGCCTATGGGTGGAGATGGGTCCCATGCCCAAAGAGCCAGCAGGGAAAACTATGCCTTGTTCTAAAGCTCTTTGGGAACCGCTTGCGTAGCCCCACAGACCTGGGGGCTGCGCGCTTTCCTGCTGCCTTTAGCCTCGACACCACCCTTTCCCTCTTGGCGCCGCGCCAGGCACAAAAATGGCCGTACGGCTGGAGATGGGTCCCCCGCCCAAAGAGCCAGCAGGGAAAACTATGCCTTGTTCTAAAGCTCTTTGGGAACCGCTTGCGTAGCCGCACAGACCTGGGGGCTGCGGGCTTTCCTGCTGCCTTCAGCCTCAAAGCCACCCTTTCCCACTTTGCGCCGGGCCAGGCACAAAAATTGCCATACGGCTGGAGATGGGTCCCCCGCCCAAAGAGCCAGCAGGGAAAACTATGCCTTATTCTAAAGCTCTTTGGGAACCGCTTGTGTAGCCCCACAGACCTGGGGGCTGCAGGCTTTCCTGCTGCCTTCAGCCTCAAAACCACCCTTTCCCACTACGCAACGCGCCAGGCATAAAAATAGCCATACGACTGGAGATGGGTCCCCCGCCCAAAGAGCCAGCAGGGAAAACTATGCCTTGTTCTAAAGCTCTTTGGGAACCGCTTGCGTAGCCCCACAGACCTTGGGGCTGCGGGCTTTCCTGCTGCCTTCAGCCTCGACAGCACCCTTTCCCACTTGGCTTCGCGCCAGGCACAAAAATGGCCTATGGCTGGAGATGGGTCCCATGCCCTAAGAGCCAGCTGGGAAAACTATGCCTTCTTCTAAAGCTCTTTGGGAACCGCTTGCGTAGCACCACAGACCTGGGGGCTGCAGGCTTTGCTCCTGCCTTCAGCCTCAAAGCCACCCTTTCCCACCTGGCGCCGCGCCAGGCTCAAAAATGGCCATACGGCTGGAGATGGGTCCCCCGCCCAGAGAGCCAGCAGGGAAAACTATGCCTTGTTCTAAAGCTCTTTGGGAAACGCTTGCGTAGCCCCACAGACCTGGGGGCTGCGGGCTTTCCTGCTGCCTTTAGCCTCGACACCACCCTTTCCCACTTGGCGCCGCGCCATGCTCAAAAATGGCCATACGGCTGGAGATGGGTCCCCCGCCCAGAGAGCCAGCAGGGAAAACTATGCCTTGTTCTAAAGCTCTTTGGGAACCGCTTGCGTAGCCCCACAGACCTGGGGGCTGCGGGCTTTCCTGCTGCCTTCAAGCCTCAAAGCCACCCTTTCCCACTGGGCGCCGGGCCAGGCACAAAAATGGCCTATGGCTGGAGATGGGTCCCAGGCCCAAAGAGCCAGCAGGGAAAACTATGCCTTGTTCTAAAGCTCTTTGGGAACCGCTTGCTTGGCCCCACAGACGTGGGGCTGCGGGCTTTCCTGCTGCCTTCAGCCTCGACACCACCCTTTCCCACTACGCACCGCGCCAGGCACAAAAATGGCCATACGGCTGGAGATGGGTCCCCCGCCCAAAGAGCCAGCAGGGAAAACTATGCCTTGTTCTAAAGCTCTTTGGGAACCGCTTGCGTGGCCCCACAGACCTGGGGGCTGCGGGCTTTCCTGCTGCCTTCACCCTCAAAACCACCCTTTCCCACTTGGCGCCCTATCAGGCACAAAAATGGCCTATGGGTGGAGATGGGTCCCATGCCCAAAGAGCCAGCAGGGAAAACTATGCCTTGTTCTAAAGCTCTTTGGGAACCGCTTGCGTAGCCCCACAGACCTGGGGGCTGCGGGCTTTCCTGCTGCCTTCAGACTCAAAGCCACCCTTTCACACTTGGCACCGCGCCAGGCACAAAAATGGCCATACGGCTGGAGATGGGTCCCCCGCCCAAAGAGCCAGCAGGGAAAACTATGCCTTGTTCTAAAGCTCTTTGGGAACTGCTTGCGTAGCTCCACAGACCTGGGGGCTGCGGGCTTTCCTGCTGCCTTTAGCCTCGACACCACCCTTTCCCTCTTGGCGCCGCGCCAGGCACAAAAATGGCCGTACGGCTGGAGATGGGTCCCCCGCCCAGAGAGCCAGCAGGGAAAATTATGCCTTGTTCTAAAGCTCTTTGGGAACCGCTTGCGTAGCCGCACAGACCTGGGGGCTGCGGGCTTTCCTGCTGCCTTCAGCCTCGACACCACCCTTTCCCACTTGGCGCCCTATCAAGCACAAAAATGGCCATACGTCTGGAGATGGGTCCCACGCCCAAAGAGCCAGCTGGGAAAACTATGCCTTGTTCTAAAGCTCTTTGGGAACCGCTTGCTTGGCCCCACAGACGTGGGGGCTGCGGGCTTTCCTGCTGTCTTCAGCCTCGACACCACCCTTTCCCACTTGGCGCCCTATCAGGCAAAAAAATGGCCATACGGCTGGAGATGGGTCCCCCGCCCAAAGAGCCAGCAGGGAAAACTATGCCTTGTTCTAAAGCTCTTTGGGAACCGCTTGCGTAGCCCCACAGACCTGGGGGCTGCAGGCTTTCCTGCTGCCTTCAGCCTCAAAGCCACCCTTTCGCACTTGGGGCTTCGCCAGGCACAAAAATGGCCATATGGCTGGAGATGGGTCCCCCTCCCAAAGAGCGAGCAGGGAAAACTATGCCTTGTTCTAAAGCTCTTTGGGAACCGCTTGCGTAGCCCCACAGACCTGGGGGCTGCGGGCTTTCCTGCTGCCTTCAGCCTCAAAGCCACCCTTTCCCACTTGGCGCCGGGCCAGGGACAAAAATGTCCATACGGCTGGAGATGGGTCCCATGCCCAAAGAGCCAGCAGGGAAAACTATGCCTTCTTCTAAAGCTCTTTGGGAACCGCTTGCGTAGCCCCACAGACCTGGGGGCTGCGGGCTTTGCTGCTGCCTTCAGCCTCGACACCACCCTTTCCCACTTGGCGCCGCGCCAGGCACAAAAATGGCCATACGGCTGGAGATGGGTCCCCCGCCCAAAGAGCCAGCAGGGAAAACTATGCCTTGTTCTAAATCTCTTTGGGAACCACTTGCGTAGCCCAACAGATCTTGGGCCTGTGGGCTTTCCTGCTGCCTTCAGCCTAGACAACACCCTTTCCCACTAGGTGCCTCGCACGCACACAAATGGCCATACGGCTGGAGATGGGTCCCCCACCCAAAGAGTCAGCAGGGAAAACTATGCCTTGTTCTAAAGCTCTTTGTGAACCGCTTGGATAGCCCCACAGACCTGGGGGCTGCAGGCTCTCCTGCTGCCTTCAGCCTCGACACCACCCTTTCCCACTTGGCGCCACGCCAGGCACAAAAATGGCCTATGGCTGGAGATTGGTGCCCCGCCCAAAGAGCCAGCAGGGAAAACTATGCCTTGTTCTAAAGCTCTTTGGGAACCGCTTGCGTAGCCCCACAGACCTGGGGGCTGCGGGCTTTCCTGCTGCCTTCAGCCTCGACAACACCCTTTCCCACTTGGCGCCGCGCCAGGCACAAAAATAGCTATACGGCTGGAGATGGGTCCCATGCCCAAAGAGCCAGCAGGGAAAACTATGCCTTGTTCTAAAGCTCTTTCAGAACCGCTTGCGTAGCCCCCAGACCTGGGGGCTGCAGGCTTTCTTGCTGCCTTCAGCCTCGACAGCACACTTTCCCACTTGGCACCGCGTCAGTCACAAAAATGGCCTATGGCTGGAGATGGGTCCCCCGCCCAAGGAGCCAGCAGGGAAAACTATGCCTTGTTCTAAAGCTCTTTCAGAACCGCTTGCGTAGCCCCACAGACCTGGGGGCTGCGGGCTTTCCTGCTGCCTTCAGCCTCGACACCACCCTTTCCCACTTGGCGCCGCGCCAGGCTCAAAAATGGTCATACGGCTGGAGATGGGTCCCCCACCCAAAGAGCCAGCAGGGAAAACTATGCCTTGTTCTAAAGCTCTTTGTGAACCGCTTGGATAGCCCCACAGACCTGGGGGCTGCAGGCTCTCCTGCTGCCTTCAGCCTCGACACCACCCTTTCCCACTTGGCGCCGCGCCAGGCACAAAAATGGCCTATGGCTGGAGATGGGTCCCATGCCCAAAGAGCCAGCAGGGAAAACTATGCCTTGTTCTAAAGCTCTTTGGGAACCGCTTGCTTGGCCCCACAGACGTGGGGGCTGCGGGCTTTCCTGCTGCCTTCAGCCTCGACACCACCCTTTCCCACTTGGCGCCGCGCCAGGCACAAAAATGGCCATACGGCTGGAGATGGGTGCCCCGCCCAAAGAGCCAGCAGGGAAAACTATGCCTTGTTCTAAAGCTCTTTGGGAACCGCTTGCGTAGCCCCACAGACCTGGGGGCTGCGGGCTTTCCTGCTGCCTTCAGCCTCGACAACACCCTTTCCCACTTGGCGCCGTGCCAGGCACAAAAATAGCTATACGGCTGGAGATGGGTCCCATGCCCAAAGAGCCAGCAGGGTAAACTATGCCTTGTTCTAAAGCTCTTTGGGAACTGCTTGCGTAGCCCCACAGACCTGGGGGCTGCAGGCTTTCTTGCTGCCTTCAGCCTCGACAGCACACTTTCCCACTTGGCACCGCGTCAGTCACAAAAATGGCCTATGGCTGGAGATGGGTCCCCCGCCCAAGGAGCCAGCAGGGAAAACTATGCCTTGTTCTAAAGCTCTTTCAGAACCGCTTGCGTAGCCCCACAGACCTGGGGGCTGCGGGCTTTCCTGCTGCCTTCAGCCTCGACACCACCCTTTCCCACTTGGCGCCGCGCCAGGCTCAAAAATGGCCATACGGCTGGAGATGGGTCCCATGCCCAAAGAGCCAGCAGGGAAAACTCTGCCTTGTTCTAAAGCTCTTTGGGAACCGCTTGCGTAGCCCCACAGACCTGGCGGCTGCGGGCTTTGCTGCTGCCTTCAGACTCGACACCACCCTTTCCCACTTGGCGCCGCGCCAGGCACAAAAATGGCCATACGGCTGGAGATGGGTCCCCCGCCCAAAGAGCCAGCAGGGAAAACTATGCCTTGTTCTAAAGCTCTTTGGGAACCGCTTGCGTAGCCCCACAGACCTGGGGGCTGCGGGCTTTCCTGCTGCCTTCAGCCTCAAAGCCACCCTTTCACACTTGGCGCCGCGCCAGGCACAAAAATGGCCATACGGCTGGAGATGGGTTCCCCGCTGAAGGAGCCAGCAGGGAAAACTATGCCTTGTTCTAAAGCTCTTTGGGAACCGCTTGCGTAGCCCCACAGACCTGGGGGCTGTGGGCTTTCCTGCTGCCTTCAGCCTCAAAACCACCCTTTCCCACTTGGCGCCACGCCAGGCACAAAAATGGCCATACGGCTGGAGATGGGTCCCCCGCCCAAAGAGCCAGCAGGGAAAACTTTGTCTACAGTCAGTCAAGGCCGACGTACTCAACACTGATAAGAAAGATCACATGTGTTCTTGTGGTGAGGGATATCAAGTGGAAATCCTTCTCGCGGAGTGATCAAGCGATTTAAACTTTTCATCATAATCCAAAGTCTAACATGCAAAACAATTGTCTAAGCAAAGCACAATACAGTGAGTATTAGTAAAACAACAACAGAGTGAAGCATCTTGTTATAAAGTCCTGTAACTGTCGGTGACCATCCAAAAAGAGGATCTCCCCATCTATGTCCTTCGCCTCTCTTCACTCTTTCCAACGCTTGGTGTATTTCTTCAACCTGATGATGGACGGTAATCAAAGTTGTCTGTCTATTTTCTTGGGCCTCTTTCAAGAGTCGCTTCAATTCATTGTGTTTTAGCAGCTTCTTCACCAGGGAGAGATTCATTCCGATAGGGGCAGGCAACAATCTCGAATCAACGTATAATTAGGTTGTAGCAATTGAAAAGACGTAACAGGAGCTTAATAATTGAAGTCGCATCCCGTAACTTTGTGTTAGTAAAGTTCAAACACAAAGATTTGAGTGATTACTATGTCATCTCTGAATACAAGACTACAGGGAGACCTCATGCTAACGCACCCTTTCCCAATATAGTCAAGCACAGTCTCTGGGGTTTCATCGGGATGTGTCTCAAAGTGACAAACATTCTGGTTGGTGTCAAGACAAAGGTCTTGTGCTTTGAGAGTATTACTCTCACAAATGAATCCTTGTTGGTCTCGTGAAACGCATGCGTCAACATCAGCAGTTTGCCATTTAGTCTCATTTTGTCGTGCCCAACCTCTGTGCTGTGTTGGATAGAGTAGAGCTCCTTGGTGATTCAACCCCAGTGCGATGATTGGGTATGTGGTGTATACGGAGGCATTGCGTATCGTTAAGACAAAAGCTGTGGCTTTGCTCTCAGTGGGATCGTAGGTGAAATTAACCAGATACCACCTGGACTGAAATTTTTTCTCAAATTCAATTGCGTTATCCCATATTACTTTTCGAATTTCGGTGGGCAAGGTGCCTTCTTTACCTTCCCTTATGATTGCGGCTGTCATAGATTGCATCCACAATTGGGCTTGGATACAACTAAGAGCCAAGGAAACATTGGTTTGAGTTGTACCAAGTGCATCTGTGATCAGCTGATGGTCTTTTTCACCCGTTTCTTCCCATTGAGGCAATATATTCGATAAAAGCCGTTGGTGGTTTCCCAATGCTAATAGAGAGGACTGTAGGGGACGTCTTAATTTGTCCAGATCAGTAGCGGTTGTGACTAGTTTGTTGGCAAGTATCTCAGCATCTATACTATTCAAGACTCCCAGGCCTGTTCCTAAGATACCAGTCGCATCCCTCTTCCGTCCGTGTGAAGTGGCAAGAGTTCGTTTGCGTAACCATGCTGACCATTCTGCATAAGATGTACTCAGGAATGGTAAGCAGGTGGGTTTGATCGCAGAGATTTTAATCTGCATTGACAATTCTGCTCGTTTGAGGGAATATGTGGGATTAAACAGTACCTGTTGTTGACCTGTGTGTGTTTAATAACGTAAGGGCCAATGTTGAAAATGTAAGGAGTTAGTCTAATGGAGGGCTTAGAAAAGAGAGAGGTGTTTTTTTTTTTTTTTCTCTTAGAAGAGAGAGCCTTTGAGAGTTTGTGGGGTGTAGGTTCTGGATTCATTTCAGCAAGTTCAGGTGTATTTGAGTCAATCATAAATTCAAATAACAATTCTGTGCCCTTGTAGCCCCAAATACAGTACACTACTGTAGGTTTGATGAAAGTGAAATTGTGCCAGCAATCTGAATTTGGCGCCATAATTTTGTAACAATCAGTGTTGTATTTGTCCGCTTTGGTAGAGTCTACATAGATGGTTTTAATTACAGTTGGCCTGTGGTGATTAGACCCGTTGATAAATCGGCAACCAATGTGTGTTCTTGTGGAATAATTACTAAATTGGCCAAGAATACAAAAATACAGCATTGTTCACACATTAAGGAAAGTCATAAAATCAAGAGGCTTCTGAGGTAGAATACAGCCGCAGCTGGCACACGAAGAATGCAACAGCTGTGATTCCCTGTACAAGGTTGTTTGCGAAACTACACGAGGGATGGAACGGAACGCGCTTGTTCCGTGGCCTTCCCTTGTGACGAATAGCAGATATGGGGACGAGATGGTACTACGGAACTGATAAGCGGCTTACACGCCACCCGAGCCAACATTTCGTCAAATGTTGATGAAATGCTGTCCTTTTGTGCGAACTTTGCTCACCACAATGTACCAAAACACACCTCCATCCCGGAGGCTATCCGCCCCCGAGGTGTGAACACTCCTCCTTGAGTACATTAATCATAATAAAAGTACATATGACTAAAGTCACTCAAACTCCACTTTGAAGTTAAAAAAATAATATAAAAATAGCCCAAGAGAGGGGGAATGTCTGGGAAGACACCATCGCGAAGAATCCCACCGCTGTTTTCTGGGATCAGTCGACGGGCTGAGCCTTTCTTCCCCCTCATAAGGACGCCTTTGGGTAAGACTTTGATTACACCGAGTGCTTTCTCGGGGACTCTAGAAATTTCTCTAGAGAATCTCTACCCTACATTTATAGCCAGGCTGTATCGTTTATAATTTTGTCGCGCGTTTGTCTATTTAACAATGTCTTTATTTGCACGTGCTTTGCAGACAGTGTATTTATCACCGGCAATCCTAAAGAACCTGTATATCTGTTGTTTAAATAAACTGCACTGTTTCAGTAGCTAGTCGTTTCGCTTTCTCACTGAACGCGACCAAAACTTGAGAGAGGCCGTGCTGGTTCAGGAGCACGACTAGACTGAAGGTGCAGCCCACTATTAGTGTCTCCAAATCGTAATAGTTTAACACATAGTAAACGCGATTGGCCTGATAGTGCTGAATTGGGCATCACTCAGAATTGAAACCCAGCCGCACCTGGCCTCCCACCTCGGTGAGGAGTGTTAGAACGCAAGGGGGTTTATCTTCTGCCAAAACCGCTTGGCCCCGTTTCACGCAACAGAATTTGGCGTAGTCGGCAGGATTGCCATGGATAAACTGCTGCAAAAATATGATTGTGCCCCTTCCCAGGCTGGGAAGGAGTGGGCCCAAAAATTTTGGAAGGATGAAGAGAAAGTGGTGGAACGTATTGAAGAGCGTCGGGTTTCACAGAAGCTCAGAGCGGGGAAAGGCAAGGGTGTGATTTGTGCTGTGTTAGGCGCCTGTTTATCTTGTGCACAACAAGAAGCTAGAGAAACCCCCGCTCCTAATCTGATTTCAGCTGTAGAATATGCAACCCTGAAATCGGAGAATGAGGTGCTGAAGTCATCATTAGCCTTGCAAAAGGAGACAGGAGAAAGATTAAGAACTCAAGTCGATAAGCTTGTGAGTGAGAATGAATGTTTAGGAAACCGGAATGCTCAACTTGGGAGTGAAAATCGCCAACTTAAAATGTTATTGAAAGGGTGACCGGGCTCTTAGATAAAATGCAGCCCTCGACCCAGGTCCAACAGATTCGTAAGTTAATGTGTTATCCAAATTCCGGAACCCAGACCGGAGATTTTTTTGTCTAATAGTGAGGATGACGAAGAAGATGAGGAGGAAAGGACTTTTACTTTGAAATCCCAAGTTTTTCCTTTACGTCCTCTGGTTAAAACTGAAACTGCAGTTGATGATGGTGATGAAATTCACACCACTGTGCGTACCGTTCCATGGACACCAACCGAGTTAACAAAAATAAGGGAGAAATATTCGAGGCGACCAGAAGAGTCAGCTGTTGAGTACGTGTGGCGAGTTTCTTCTGAAGGGGGGGGCAGAATTATGCTGAGTGAGGAAGAAGCAGGAGACTCTTGGGGACCAGGAGTGTTTTTAACCACTATGCCTGGGGATCATAATTATTCCCTAACCGCTCGAGCAGCCTTTTGGGCAGGGGGTATGGATCCGCGAGAGAGGGGGGAGCCGTTAGAGATTAGAGCTACAGGCTACTCTGATCTGTTTGCGGCTGTACGGAAAGCAGCTTGTCTGCAAGCCATGTATGACAGAGAGGAATTTCGGAAATCCCCAATGTCAGCCCCTATCGACCCGGATCGATTAGCCCCTCTCATCCGTGGTCTTCCCGGTTGCCTGAAACCGTTCCTTGTTCGCACTCAAGATCGTATACGGGATGCTCGGGGTGCTCATGGGCGGGGCCGTCGTCACTACATGCCCACCTGGAATGTACAGGAAATAGATCAATATGGGCGCCGAATGGGCTGGGCCAGCCAAACTAGTGAGAAATCCTCCGAACACCCGCGAAAGGTTCGCCAAGTCCAAACTCACACTCAAAACCCTAAATCAGAGGGAAGGTTTAAGCCAGATAAGGACCGGAATGAGTTGTGGCGTAAAGCCCTACAATTAGGGGTGCCCCGACAATTCTTGCACGGTGACCCTACGGGAGATCTCCGTACGCTAGTCCAATCTCTACCTAGAAAGAATAATGCGGCTGGGGAGAAAAGTCTAACCAGAGAATCCCCAAGCCGTGAGAAAACTGTGCCTTCTGCACCGGAACATAACTTGATTGATTTGACAGAGTCCCAGCCACAACACTCCTATCCCCGGGGAGGGCACTGAGCAACCCTGTCGGGCAGGTACTAGCAATCCAATGGCGCTCTCATAAAGACTCCGAACCTGTTATTGTCATTCCTGTTGGACCCCGGAAGATATTGGTAAATTTTATTATTGATACCGGAGCCCAAATGTCTGCAATCACTAACGAAACAGCACAACTTCTAGGTATAAATCCCACCCGACGCAGAGTCAACTTCACAGGAATTGATGGTGTGGTAAAAACATGCCCCACTGCAAAAATTAACCTCTGGTTGCCGGGAGAGCAGCGAATGACTAGGGCAGAAGTGTTAGTGGGTGCCTCACGTAGACCCGACTCAAAGTGTCAGGGACCCGCACAGGAAGTTAAATTCCTGGGGGTCTGGTGGATTAAGGGAGCTGCTTCTGTCCCTCAGGATACCCTGAAAAAATAGAACATGGACAGAATCCTTCCAGCACGAAGGAGTTACAGCAGGTCCTGGGAACTTTAAGTTATTGGCGTAAACACATCCCTGGCTTTTCCATCATTGCTCGCCCCCTTTATTGTTTGCTCAAAAAAGGTAAATCCTGGGTGTGGACTGAACAACACACTAATGCTCTGCAATTACTAATAAAGGAGCTAAGGTTATTCCAACAACTTGGCCCCATACATCCAACTGACCCTGTCCATGTAGAATGGGGGCTCAGTGAACATGGTTCCCGTTGTAATTTATGGCAGAAGGGACCAGCAGGACCGGAGAGACCATTAGAATTTTGCTCCCACTCCTTCAATGATACTGAATGCAGCTATTCAGACCTGGAGAAGGGTTTACTGTCCCTGGTGCGAGCGTTGCAACGAGCAGAGCAGATAAGAAGAGAACAGAGTGTGATCTTTCCTGGGACCTTTTCGCCTCCCAGATGTGGTCCTTAAAGGGACACCACCACCAGCTGGCATTGCCCAGAGACCTACAGTTCGAAAGTGGTATGCTTATTTAGAAGGCATTAATGAAATCAAGCCAGTCTCTGAAGGCAGTGTTAAAGTATCCAAGGCTACTTCACAAGGATACCAAAGGATATAGATGGTGCCCTATTGTTCCAATCCCCACCAAACAGACCATCTCCGATCCAAGAAGCACCTCCTTTGAGGGACAGCAGTGATCTTAGAGGAGTGTGGTTTACTGGTGCGTCATCTCACCGTTAAAAAAATAAGTGCAAATATAAGGCCGTAGCACTGGAAGTAACAACGGGAGAAAGAGCAATTGAAATAGGGGAGGGTAGGGGAACTCAGAGCTGTCCTACTAGCTGCACAACATGGAGCCACCTCCTTTTACGCTGAGTCATATGCTGTTCTTAAAGGAGCCACTGAATGGCTAGGACACTGGGCAGCCAACGATTGGCAGGTGAATAGAGTCCCAGTTTGGGAGACAGATAATTGGAAGCAACTGTTGGAAATAGGAGGACAGAGACCATTGCACGTTGCTTGGGTAAAAGGCCACGATCGTTCAAACTCGATCACTGCTCAGTTCAACCAACAGGTAGATGGCCTCACGCGGCTGCAACAAATTGACATTGTAGATGATGGTCGGGAATGGGAACGCTTACTTGAATCGTTACATGTTAAACGTGGCCGCACAGGCCGTCCTGACCTGTATCGGGAAGGTGGGTGGCTTGTGTCAGTTAAGCTGTGCGAACAAATAGTAACTGCCTGTTCACAATGTCGCCTACGACTCAGCAAAGATCATCCGAGTAAGGCGCCTCCCTTACACATGCGGGACAAGAAAGCGTTGTGGCATTCATGGCAGCTTGATTATATTGGGCCCTTGAGATCATCAGGTGGGAAAAGATATGTCCTGGTAGGAGTGGAGATTATCTCCAGCCTCAGTATGGCCAGCAGTTTCAAACCAGCTACGAGGGACAACACAGTGAAAGGCCTAACAGGGTGGTTCAGCACACTTCCCCTTCCCGACGAAATCCAGAGTGATAACGTTTCACACTTTACGGCTTCGGTGGTACAAGATTGGGCCAAGGAAGAAGGGATTCGATGGGTATTTCATACTCCCTGTTATCCCCAGGCTAATGGCATTGTTGAACGCACCAATAGATTGGTTAAGCGTTTTGCAAAAAGTCATGAACCTGGTTGGCATTTGCGATTGGATGATGCCATCTATCAACTAAATAACAAATGGAGTGGAGACGGCTGTCCTAAAATGAAAGCTTTCTGTGTACCTGCCAATATTATCTCGCCAAAGGCTGCCAATGAACCGGGAAAATACCCCGGAAGATTTCACCCTGGACTACCTGTGCTAGTGAAAATGCCTCAAAATGGGACGGTGCCAATGGTGCTAGCTACTCCCAAAAATCCCTATGCATGGGAAGCCAAGGATTGTTCAGGGAAGATACACCGGATCAGCACCCGGTGGACCGCACCTTCTTTTTAACCCCGTCGGTCGAATAAGACCGAGCAGATTTTCTTTTCCTTTATGTCTTACAGGAACCTTGGATGAGCTGTACAGACGGATTGGCCTACGCTACCTTTGAATGTCTCCAGGGAATCCTGACATTGAACCTGGCAATAATACTACTTTTATGATGTATGGCTATTTGGAGGCCCAAATTCTAAAATGACGAATTGGCAGATGGAATTGATGCTATTCAGTTTCACCTTTTTATTCCCTGTTGTTTGTAGTCAAAGAGACCCAGAGTGGCCATGGTCTCAAGCCTTTCTCGTCTATAATACAAGACTACAGGGAGACCTCATGCTAACGCACCCTTTCCCAATATAGTCAAGCACAGTCTCTGGGGTTTCATCGGGATGTGTCTCAAAGTGACAAGCATTCTGGTTGGTGTCAAGACAAAGGTCTTGTGCTTTGAGAGTATTACTCTCACAAATGAATCCTTGTTGGTCTCGTGAAACGCATGCGTCAACATCAGCAGTTTGCCATTTAGTCTCATTTTGTCGTGCCCAACCTCTGTGCTGTGTTGGATAGAGTAGAGCTTCTTGATGATTCAACCCCAGTGCGATGATTGGGTATATGGTGGATACTGAGGCATTGCGTATCGTTAAGACAAAAGCTGTGGCTTTGCTCTCAGTGGGATCGTAGGTGAAATTAACCAGATACCACCAGGATTGAAATTTTCTCTCAAACTCAATTGCGTTATCCCATATTACTTTTCGAATTTCGGTGGGCAAGGTGCCTTCTTCACCTTCCCTTATGATTTATGAGTTTTTGCAAAACGCTTAACCAATCCGTTGGTGCATTCAACAATGCCATTAGCCTGAGGATAATAGGGAGTATGAAATACCCATCGAATCCCTTCTTCTTTGGCCCAATCTTGTACCACTGTAGCGGTAAAGTGTGAACCGTTATCACTTTGGATTTCCTCGGGAAGGGGAAGTGTGCTGAGCCACCCTTTTAGGCCTTTCACTGTGTTGTCCCCAGCAGCTGATTTGAAGCCAGTGGCCATACTGAGGCTGGAGATAATCTCCACTCCGACTAGGACATATCTTTTCCCACCTGATGATCTCAAGGGCCCAATATAATCAATCTGCCATGAATGCCACAACATTTTCTTGTCCCGCATGTGTAAGGGAGGCGCCTTACTCGGATGATCTTTGCTGAGTCGTAGGCGACATTGTGACCAGGCAGTTACTACTTGTTCGCACAGCTTAACCGACACAGGCCACCCCCGGGCTAGACCTTCCTGATACAGATCAGCACGGCCTGTATGGCCAGGCTTAATATGTAACCATTCCCGACCATCATCTACAGTGTCAATTTGTTGTAGCCGCGTGAGGCTATCTACCTGTTGGTTGAACTGAGCAGTGATCGAGTTTGAACGATCGTGGCCTTTTACCCAAGCAATGTGCAATGGTCTCTGTCCTCCTATTTCCAACAGTTGCTTCCAACTGTCTGTCTCCCAGATTGGGACTCTATTCACCTGCCAATCATTGGCTGCCCAGTGTCCTAGCCATTCAGTGGCTCCTTTAAAAACAGCATATGAGTCAGTGTAAATGTAAGTAGCTCCATGTTGTGCAGCTAGTAGGACGGCTCTGAGTTCCCCTACTTGTGCCCTACCTTCTCCTGTTTCAATTGCTCTTTCCCCCGTTGCTACTTCCAGTGCTACGGCCTTGTATTTCCACTTGCTGTTCTCACGGTGAGATGACACACCAGTAAACCACACTCCTGTAAGATCACTGCCTGCTTTCAGAGGAGGTGCTTCTTGGATTGGAGATGGTCTGTTTGGTGGGGATTGGAACAATAGGGCACCATCTCTATCCTTCTGGAGCATGGATACTTTGATACTACCTTCAGAGACTGGCATGATATCATTAATGCCTTCTAAATAAGCATACCACTTTCGAACTGTGGGTTTCTGGGCAATGCCAGCTGGCGGTGGTGTCCCTTTAAGGACCACATCTGGGAGGCGAAAAGGGCCCCGAACAATCACGCTCTGTTGTCTCCTTATCTGCTCTGCTCGTTGCAATGCTCGCACCAGGGACAGTAAACCCTTCTCCAGGTCTGAATAGCTGCTCTCAGTATCATTAAAGGCGTGAGAGCTAAATTCTAATGGTCTCTCCGGTCCTGCTGGTCCCTTCTGCCATAAATTACAATGGGAACCATGTTCACTGAGCCCCCATTCTACATGGACAGGGTCAGTTGGATGTATGGGGCCAAGTTGTTGGAATAACCTTAGCTCTTTTATTAGCAATTCTAGTGCATTAGTGTGTTGTTCAGTCGACTCCCAGGATTTACCTTTTTTGAGCAAACAATAAAGGGGGCGAGCAATGATGGAAAAGCCAGGGATGTGTTTACGCTAATAACTTAAAGTTCCCAGGACTTGCTGTAACTCCTTCGTGCTGGAAGGATTCTGTCCATGTTCTATTTTTTCAGGGTATCCTGAGGGACAGAAGCAGCTCCCTTAATCCACCAGACCCCCAGGAATTTAACTTCCTGTGCGGGTCCCTGACACTTTGAGTCGGGAATTTCCAATCCGAAATCTGATAATGTTTTTCGGATGTTTTCCATCATGTCTTGTACACTTTCTTGGTTCTCTCCCCTATTAAGATGTCATCAATAATATATTGGTATACTGTACATCCCTGTGAAACAGGAATCTCTGATAGCACTTTAGCCAAAGCATTATGGGCAATAGTGGGGGAATGTTTGTATCCTTGTGGAAAGCGGTTAAAGGTATATTGCACTCCTTTCCATGTGAATGCAAACTGCGCTTTGTCCTGCTCAAGGAGGAGAATCATAAAAAAATATGTCTTTAAAATCTAAGGCAACCCTGCAAGGATGGGCAGCTCCTTTTATCATTGTCACAATTTCCGCGATATTCGGAACAGCAGCGGTCAGAGGTGCAGTGTTGGCGAGTGAATCCTCTTAATGATGTCCCTTTTTTTCTAAATTTGATACCAATCTGTCTGCTCCTGCAACAGCAGTTGCAGGCAGTGGATACTACAGGACACCAGAGATTTTAGAGGGAGGGAAAAGTATGGAAGTTTCCAATAGACTCAATTTCACTGTGTCTATTACTTTTTCAAATCCTGCAAAACTTCACACTGTGGAGACATCATTAAGAAAAGTCATTAAGAAACCCTCGGACGGCAGGCTTTTGTGACGCCTTCAGCCTCAAAATCACCCTTTCCCACTTGGCGCCGCGCCAGGCACAAAAATGGCCATACGACTGGAGATGGGTCCCCTGCCAAAAGAGCCAGCAGGTAAAACTATGCCTTGTTCTAAAGCTCTTTGGGAACCGCTTGCGTAGCCCCACAGACCTGGGGGCTGCGGGCTTTGCTGCTGCCTTCAGCCTCAAAACCACCCTTTCCCACTTGGCGCCGTGCCAGGCACAAAAATGGCCATACGGCTGGAGATGGGTCCCCCGCCCAAAGAGCCAGCTGGGAAAACTATGCCTTGTTCTAAAGCTCTTTGGGAACCGCTTGCTTGGCCCCACAGACCTGGGGGCTGCAGTCTTTGCTGCTGCCTTCAGCCTCAACACCACCCTTTCCCACTTGGCGCCGGGCCAGGGACAAAAATGGCCATACGGCTGGAGATGGGTCCCCCGCCCAAAGAGCCAGCTGGGAAAACTATGCCTTGTTCTAAAGCTCTTTGGGAACCGCTTGCTTGGCCCCACAGACCTGGGGGCTGCAGGCTTTCCTGCTGCCTTCAGCCTCAAAACCACCCTATGCCACTACGCACCGCGTCAGGCACAAAAATAGCCATACGGCTGGAGATGGGTCCCCCACCCAAAGAGCCAGCAGGGAAAACTATGCCTTGTTCTAAAGCTCTTTGGGAACCGCTTGCGTAGCCCCACAGACCTGGGGGCTGCAGGCTTTCCTGCTGTCTTCAGCCTCAAAGCCACCCTTTCCACTTGGCGCCCTATCAGGCACAAAAATGGCCTATGGGTGGAGATGGGTCCCATGCCCAAAGAGCCAGCAGGGAAAACTATGCCTTGTTCTAAAGCTCTTTGGGAACCGCTTGCGTAGCCCCACAGACCTGGGGGCTGCGGGCTTTCCTGCTGCCTTCAGCCTCGATACCACCATTTCCCACTTGGCGCTGCGCCATGCACAAAAATGGCCATACGGCTGGAGATGGGTCTCCCGCCCAAAGAGCCAGCAGGGAAAACTATGCCTTGTTCTAAAGCTCTTTGGGAACCGCTTGCGTAGCCCCACAGACCTGGGGGCTGCGGGCTTTCCTGCTGCCTTTAGCCTCGACACCACCCTTTCCCTCTTGGCGCCGCGCCAGGCACAAAAATGGCCGTACGGCTGGAGATGGGTCCCCCGCCCAAAGAGCCAGCAGGGAAAACTATGCCTGGTTCTAAAGCTCTTTGGGAACCGCTTGCGTAGCCGCACAGACCTGGGGGCTGCGGGCTTTCCTGCTGCCTTCAGCCTCAAAGCCACCCTTTCCCACTTGGCGCCGGGCCAGGGACAAAAATGGCCATACGGCTGGAGATGGGTCCCATGCCCAAAGAGCCAGCAGGGAAAACTATGCCTTGTTCTAAAGCTCTTTGGGAACCGCTTGCTTGGCCCCACAGACCTGGGGGCTGCAGGCTTTGCTGCTGCCTTCAGCCTCGACACCACCCTTACCCACTTGGCGCCGCGCCAGGCACAAAAATGGCCATACGGCTGGAGATGGGTCCCCCGCCCAAAGAGCCAGCAGGGAAAACTATGCCTTGTTCTAAAGCTCTTTGGGAACCGCTTGCGTAGCCCCACAGACCTGGGGGCTGCGGGCTTTCCTGCTGCCTTCAGCCTCAAAACCACCCTTTCCCACTTGGCGCCGTGCCAGGCACAAAAATGGCCATACGGCTGGAGATGGGTCCCCCGCCCAAAGAGCCAGCTGGGAAAACTATGCCTTGTTCTAAAGCTCTTTGGGAACCGCTTGCTTGGCCCCACAGACGTGGGGGCTGCGGGTTTTCCTGCTGCCTTCAGCCTCAAAACCACCCTATGCCACTACGCACCGCGTCAGGCACAAAAATAGCCATACGGCTGGAGATGGGTCCCCCACCCAAAGAGCCAGCAGGGAAAACTATGCCTTGTTCTAAAGCTCTTTGGGAACCGCTTGCGTAGCCCCACAGACCTGGGGGCTGCAGGCTTTCCTGCTGTCTTCAGCCTCAAAGCCACCCTTTCCCACTTGGCGCCCTATCAGGCACAAAAATGGCCTATGGGTGGAGATGGGTCCCATGCCCAAAGAGCCAGCAGGGAAAACTATGCCTTGTTCTAAAGCTCTTTGGGAACCGCTTGCGTAGCCCCACAGACCTTGGGGCTGCGGGCTTTCCTGCTGCCTTCAGCCTCGATACCACCATTTCCCACTTGGCGCTGCGCCATGCACAAAAATGGCCATACGGCTGGAGATGGGTCCCCCGCCCAAAGAGCCAGCAGGGAAAACTATGCCTTGTTCTAACGCTCTTTGGGAACCGCTTGCATAGCCCCACAGACCTGGGGGCTGCGGGCTTTCCTGCTGCCTTCAGCCTCGATACCACCCTTTCCCTCTTGGCGCCGCGCCAGGCACAAAAATGGCCGTACGGCTGGAGATGGGTCCCCCGCCCAAAGAGCCAGCAGGGAAAACTATGCCTTGTTCTAAAGCTCTTTGGGAACCGCTTGCGTAGCCGCACAGACCTGGGGGCTGCAGGCTTTCCTGCTGCCTTCAGCCTCAAAGCCACCCTTTCCCACTTTGCGCCGGGCCAGGCACAAAAATGGCCATACGGCTGGAGATGGGTCCCCCGCCCAAAGAGCCAGCAGGGAAAACTATGCCTTGTTCTAAAGCTCTTTGGGAACCGCTTGCGTAGCCCCACAGACCTTGGGGCTGCGGGCTTTCCTGCTGCCTTCAGCCTCGACAGCACCCTTTCCCACTACGCACCGCGCCAGGCACAAAAATGGCCATACGGCTGGAGATGGGTCCCCTGCCAAAAGAGCCAGCAGGGAAAACTATGCCTTGTTCTAAAGCTCTTTGGGAACCGCTTGCGTAGCACCACAGACCTGGGGGCTGCAGGCTTTGCTCCTGCCTTCAGCCTCAAAGCCACCCTTTCCCACCTGGCGCCGCGCCAGGCTCAAAAATGGCCATACGGCTGGAGATGGGTCCCCCGCCCAGAGAGCCAGCAGGGAAAACTATGCCTTGTTCTAAAGCTCTTTGGGAACCTCTTGCGTAGCCCCACAGACCTGGGGGCTGCGGGCTTTCCTGCTGTCTTCAGCCTCAAAGCAACCCTTTCCCACTTGGCGCCCTATCAAGCACAAAAATGGCCTATGGCTGGAGATGGGTCCCATGCCCAAAGAGCCAGCAGGGAAAACTATGCCTTGTTCTAAAGCTCTTTGGGAACCGCTTGCGTAGCCGCACAGACCTGGGGGCTGCGGGCTTTCCTGCTGCCTTCAGCCTCAAAACCACCCTTTCCCACTTGGCCCCCGGCCAGGCACAAAAATGGCCATACGGCTGGAGATGGGTCCCCCGCCCAAAGAGCCAGCAGGGAAAACTATGCCTTGTTCTAAAGCTCTTTGGGAACCGCTTGCGTAGCCCCACAGACCTGGGGGCTGCAGGCTTTGCTGCTGCCTTCAGCCTCAAAACCACCCTTTCCCACTTGGCGCTGCGCCAGGCACAAAAATGGCCATACGGCTGGAGATGGGTTCCCCGCCCAAAGAGCCAGCAGGGAAAATTATGCCTTGTTCTAAAGCTCTTTGGGAACCGCTTGCGTAGCCCCACAGACCTGGGGGCTGCGGGCTTTCCTGCTGCCTTTAGCCTCGACACAACCCTTTCCCACTTGGCGCCGCGCCAGGCTCAAAAATGGCCATACGGCTGGAGATGGGTCCCCCACCCAGAGAGCCAGCAGGGAAAACTATGCCTTGTTCTAAAGCTCTTTGGGAACCGCTTGCGTAGCCCCACAGACCTGGGGGCTGCGGGCTTTCCTGCTGCCTTCAAGCCTCAAAGCCACCCTTTCCCACTGGGCGCCGGGCCAGGCACAAAAATGGCCTATGGCTGGAGATGGGTCCCCCGAACAAAGAGCCAGCAGGGAAAACTATGCCTTGTTCTAAAGCTCTTTGGGAACTGCTTGCGTAGCCCCACATACCTGGGGGCTGCAGGCTTTCCTGCTGCCTTCAGCCTCAAAGCCACCCTTTCCCACTTGGCGCCCTATCAAGCACAAAAATGGCCTATGGCTGGAGATGGGTCCCAGGCCCAAAGAGCCAGCAGGGAAAACTATGCCTTGTTCTAAAGCTCTTTGGGAACCGCTTGCTTGGCCCCACAGACGTGGGGGCTGCGGGCTTTCCTGCTGCCTTCAGCCTCGACACCACCCTTTCCCACTTGGCGCCGCGCCAGGCACAAAAATGGCCATACGGCTGGAGATGGGTCCCCCGCCCAAAGAGCCAGCAGGGAAAACTATGCCTTGTTCTAAAGCTCTTTGGGAACCGCTTGCGTAGCCCCACAGACCTGGGGGCTGCTGGCTTTCCTGCTGCCTTCACCCTCAAAACCACCCTTTCCCATTTGGCACTGCTCCAGGCTCAAAAATGGCCATACGGCTGGAGATGGGTCCCCCGCCCAGAGAGCCAGCAGGGAAAATTATGCCTTGTTCTAAAGCTCTTTGGGAACCGCTTGCGTAGCCCCACAGACCTGGGGGCTGCAGTCTTTGCTGCTGCCTTCAGCCTCAAAGCCACCCTTTCCCACTTGGCGCCGGGCGAGGCACAAAAATGGCCATACGGCTGGAGATGGGTCCCCCGCCCAAAGAGCCAGCAGGGAAAACTATGCCTTGTTCTAAAGCTCTTTGGGAACCGCTTGCGTAGCCCCACAGACCTGGGGGCTGCGGGCTTTGCTGCTGCCTTCAGCCTCAAAGCCACCCTTTCCCACTTGGCGCCGTGCCAGGCACAAAAATGGCCATACGGCTGGAGATGGGTCCCCCGCCCAAAGAGCCAGCAGGGAAAACTATGCCTTGTTCTAAAGCTCTTTGGGAACCGCTTGCTTGGCCCCACAGACGTGGGGGCTGCAGTCTTTGCTGCTGCCTTCAGCCTCAACACCACCCTTTCCCACTTGGCGCCGGGCCAGGGACAAAAATGGCCATACGGCTGGAGATGGGTCCCCTGCCAAAAGAGCCAGCAGGGAAAACTATGCCTTGTTCTAAAGCTCTTTGGGAACCGCTTGCGTAGCCCCACAGACCTGGGGGCTGCAGGCTTTGCTCCTGCCTTCAGCCTCAAAGCCACCCTTTCCCACTTGGCGCCGCGCCAGGCTCAAAAATGGCCATACGGCTGGAGATGGGTCCCCGCCCAGAGAGCCAGCAGGGAAAACTATGCCTTGTTCTAAAGCTCTTTGGGAACCGCTTGCGTAGCCCCACAGACCTGGGGGCTGCGGGCTTTCCTGCTGCCTTCAGCCTCGACACCACCCTTTCCCACTTGGCGCCGCGCCAGGCACAAAAATGGCCATACGGCTGGAGATGGGTCCCCCGCCCTAAGAGCCAGCAGGGAAAACTATGCCTTGTTCTAAAGCTCTTTGGGAACCGCTTGCGTAGCCCCACAGACCTGGGGGCTGCGGGCTTTCCTGCTGCCTTCAGCCTCGACACCACCCTTTCCCACTTGGCGCCCTATCAGGCACAAAAATGGCCATACGGCTGGAGATGTGTCCCCCGCCCAAAGAGCCAGCAGGGAAAACTATGCCTTGTTCTAAAGCTCTTTGGGAACCGCTTGCGTACCCCACAGACCTGGGGGCTGTGGGCTTTGCTGCTGCCTTCAGCCTCAAAGCCACCCTTTCCCACTTGGCGCCGCGCCAGGCACAAAAATGGCCATACGGCTGGAGATGGGTCCCCCGCCCAAAGAGCCAGCAGGGGAAAATTATGCCTTGTTCTAAAGCTCTTTGGGAACCGCTTGCGTAGCCCCACAGACCTGGGGGCTGCGGGCTTTCCTGCTGCCTTTAGCCTCGACACAACCCTTTCCCACTTGGCGCCGCGCCAGGCTCAAAAATGGCCATACGGCTGGAGATGGGTCCCCCGCCCAAAGAGCCAGCAGGGAAAACTATGCCTTGTTCTAAAGCTCTTTGGGAACCGCTTGCGTAGCCCCACAGACCTGGGGGCTGCGGGCTTTCCTGCTGCCTTCAAGCCTCAAAGCCACCCTTTCCCACTGGGCGCCGGACCAGGCACAAAAATGGCCTATGGCTGGAGATGGGTCCCCGAACAAAGAGCCAGCAGGGAAAACTATGCCTTGTTCTAAAGCTCTTTGGGAACTGCTTGCGTAGCCCCACAGACCTGGGGGCTGCAGGCTTTCCTGCTGCCTTCAGCCTCAAAGCCACCCTTTCCCACTTGGCGCCCTATCAAGCACAAAAAAGGCCTATGGCTGGAGATGGGTCCCAGGCCCAAAGAGCCAGCAGGGAAAACTATGCCTTGTTCTAAAGCTCTTTGGGAACCGCTTGCTTGGCCCCACAGACGTGGGGGCTGCGGGCTTTCCTGCTGCCTTCAGCCTCGACACCACCCTTTCCCACTTGGCACCGCGCCAGGCACAAAAATGGCCATACGGCTGGAGATGGTTCCCCCGCCCAAAGAGCCAGCAGGGAAAACTATGCCTTGTTCTAAAGCTCTTTGGGAACCGCTTGCGTAGCCCCACAGACCTGGGGGCTGCGGGCTTTCCTGCTGCCTTCACCCTCAAAACCACCCTTTCCCACTTGGCACTGCTCCAGGCTCAAAAATGGCCATACGGCTGCAGATGGGTCCCCCGCCCAGAGAGCCAGCAGGGAAAACTATGCCTTGTTCTAAAGCTCTTTGGGAACCGCTTGCGTAGCCCCACAGACCTGGGGGCTGCAGCTTTGCTGCTGCCTTCAGCCTCAAAGCCACCCTTTCCCACTTGGCGCCGCGCCAGGCACAAAAATGGCCATACGGCTGGAGATGGGTCCCCCGCCCAAAGAGCCAGCAGGGAAAACTATGCCTTGTTCTAAAGCTCTTTGGAACAGCTTGCGTAGCCCCCACAGACCTGGGGGCTGTGGGCTTTGCTGATGCCTTCAGCCTCAAAGCCACCCCTTTCCCACTTGGCGCCGTGCCAGGCACAAAAATGGCCATACGGCTGGAGATGGGTCCCCCGCCCAAAGAGCCAGCAGGAGAAACTATGCCTTGTTCTAAAGCTCTTTGGGAACCGCTTGCGTAGCCCCACAGACCTGGGGGCTGCGGGCTTTCCTGCTGCCTTCAGCCTCAAAACCACCCTTTCCCACTACG